>NC_057863.1:666137165-666269665 GCF_019393635.1 Dromiciops gliroides | reverse complement strand
TAGGATTAGCAGCATTTGTCTCAGCTGAGCCAGGTCCTTGGATGTGTGTGTGTGTGTGTTTCTGAATGTCTCTCTGTTACTGTGTACACTTCTGAGTGGGCATGCCTCCATGGTGGGGGGGGGCGGTGTTTGTGTGTCTAAGCAAGTCTCTGAATTTCCATCACTGTGTGTTTCTCTCTTAGTGTAGCTGAGTTTCCCTATGAGTTAGTGCCTCTCTGTGTATTGGTCTCTGCATATATAAATGTATCTTCAATTGTCTCTATGCACCTATGAGTCTCCCTGTGTTTGTCTCTCTGGATTTCTCTGCATATTGGGTCTCTGGGTCTCTGAGTGTGTGTCTATGTGTCAGTCATGAAGTTAGGAAGACCTGGGTTCCAGTCCCTGTTCTGACACTTACCAGCTTTGTGACCCTGAACAAGTCACTTACCATGACCCTCATGATTCTCAGTGTTCTCATTTGTTTTTTTGTTTTGTTTTGTTTTAGTGAGGCAATTGGGGTTAAGTGACTTGCCCAGGGTCACACAGCTAGTAAGTGTTAAGTGTCTGAGGCTGGATTTGAACTCAGGTACTCCTGACTCCAGGGCCAGTGCTCTATCCACTGTGCCATCTAGCTGCCCCCAGTGTTCTCATTTGTAAAATGGGGAGAGCAATTATTCTGCACTATCTCCCTCTCTCCCAGGCCTTGGGGGGCAGGAGGTGGAGAGGAAAGTTTTCTACCTTAAAGCTCCATAGAGTCACACCTATCTGATCCTCAGTAGAGTCCTGGGGAATTTGGGACAGGTTGATCATTCCCTTAGGACAGGTGAAGAAAGTGAAGCCCTCCAAGAGGACTAAAGATGGACAGGGTGGCAAGCCCTCAGAGCAGCCAAATTAGTGCACTCACCCCTCCCCCAGTCTAACTCCCTGGCTTCCTATCTTCCCTCCTCTCTAGTCTCCAGCCTCCACCCCAGGTCTCTCAGGGCTCGTGGACTGGGAGTCCTCAAAATTCAGGATGAGATGGGAAGGGCTGGGCTGGTGGGCCAGGCCTGAGTCCTTAAGTGAGAGGAGGAGGAGGGGAAAGAAGTGTCTGGGTCCCAGAAAAATGTGAGCTCTTTGAGAGCAGGAATAGCCTGGCTTCATATTTTCAGCACTTGGGACAGTGCTTGGCACACAGTAGGCGATTTATTGAATTGAATTAATTACCCGAGTCCTCAGAGAGTGTGTGTGTGTGTGGGGGGGGGCATCGAAGGGAGGGTATGGCTGATGTCTGGATGCCTCGGGTTTAAGGGTAGGCTCAGAGGCCTGGATCCCTGAGCGCGGACGGTTTAGTTCGAGGACTCCTGGAATCCCTAAAGCAGGAAGACACCTTGCTCCCTTAGGGGAGAAGAGCTGGAGGCCAGGACACCTGAGACCCTGGGGTGGGGGGTGGGGGCGGGGAAGAGGGGCCAGGAGTTAGGGAAAGGCCAGTGTGCGTTCGGATGCCTGGGTCCGATCCCCGGCCTGGGGGCTGGAGCGGGGGGCGGGGGGCGGGGGGCGGAGCCGGCAACCTGCGGGCTGGGGGGGGGGGGCGGAGCCGGGCCGGGGCTGCGGCGGCGGCTGCTGCGGCGGTGGCGGCTCCGGCTCCGGGTGAGTGTCCCTGCGCCGCCCCCCGCAGGCCCTGCCGGGGCCAGGGCCAGGTTCCGGAGGGGAGGAGGGGGCTGGGGCCGTCCGCTCCCGGGGCTTCCCCCCTACCTGGGGGAGGGGCAGGCGCCTCCAGCCCCCGGGCGTCCAGGATCCCCCAAGGGCCGCGGGCCCGCACAGCCTCCAGAGCCCAGGTGTTCCTCTCGCTTGCAGCCTCCTAGCCCGGTCCCCAGCCCCAGCCCAGGCTCCCAAGCCCGGCGAGGCAGCCCTGGGCAGTGCGGACTCTATTTCCCAGCAGGCCCCGGGGCCGAACTGCCCCCATTCGCCTGGCCCAGCGCCCTGGGGCCTGCTGGGAAATGGAGTCCCCGAGCCCGATCCCAGGAAGGGGGCCGCGGGCTGCAGGCTGATTGGGGGTGCAGGGCACTCGGTATCCCGGCGGAGGTTAGAGAGGTGGCGGGCCGAGAAGCGCTGCGGAGGAAAAGGTTCCTCCCCGTCCGCGGCTGCAGCGTGAGAGCAGAGCCGGGCTGAGGCTCCCTTTTCCTTCCTCCCCCAGGTCCTGTGGCATCTCCCAGAACGTGGGGGACCGGGCTGGGGGGTGTCTCCCCTCTGCTCTCCCCAATGGGCTCTCCCCGCCCGCCCCGAATGCCCCCTAGGACTCGGCAGGAATAAGGACAAGGTGAGCGCCCCCCGCGATCCTGCCCTTCTGTCCCTCTCGGGTTCAGCAGCCCTCAGTCCTGTCTCCTGTCTCCCATCTGCACACTCTTCTCTCTCTCGCTCTCTCTCTGCTTGCCTCTCTCCCAGTCTGTCCATCCCCCATCTCGGTCTTCGGTCATCCCTCTCTGCTGTCCCTGCCGTTCCCCCGACAGTCTCCCCATCTTGGTTCTTCCCTTTCAGTGTCCCTGTCTGTCCCTCACCATCTTGCCCATCCCTTTTGTCCACTCCCCCATCCTTTATCTGTCTTCTCTTTTGCCACCCCTAACCCCCCTCTCCTGTCTGTTTCCTCCTATCTCTCTCCCCATCTATTTTCTCTGTCCCTCCTTGACCATCGCCTCTCTTAGTCTTTGGTCTGCTGCCTCCCTAGCTCCCCATCTGTCTAAACTTTATCTCTTCCCCCATCTGTCCACCTTTTTTATCTTTGTCCCTTCCCTCCCCCCTGTCCTGACTTCCTATCTATTCTTTTTCTCTGTCCCACATTCACCTCCCCCCACCTTGCATCTCTGTTCACTTTTTATTACTTGCCCGACTCTCCTCTTGGTCCATATAGCCTTTGTCTAAACCCTGCCCCCATCACTTCCTCTTCTGCCCCTGTCTGTTAGCCCCCTCCTTATCTTGGTCCCCCATACATCTATTGAACTCTCTGTTTACTGTTCTGGTCACCTCTAATCACCATCCTTCAGCCTCTCCCAGTCTCCTGGCCCTTATCTGTCTCCTTGCCCCATCTTGGTTTGTCACCTTCCTATCTCTTATTGTTATCCCTGACTATTCTCTCATCTCCACTTCTGAACAAATCTTATCATTGCCCATTTCCTCTCCTACTCAGTCTGCCTATTTCCAATTTTTGTCCATGTCTGTCCATCCTTTTTCATGTCCCCATGAATATCCACCCTTCTCCCTTGCTTACCACCTCCTTTTCTTGTCCCCATCTCCCACATCTCCTACCTCTATTCCTTTCTCATCCTTCCCCTTTCCTGTTCCACAGCTACCCATCCCTTTTTAGTCCCCTTTTTTGGCCCCTTTTCCTCCATCCCCCTCTGTCCAAACTTTCTCTCTTTCTGCATCTGACCATTCCTTCTGTAGGTCTTTCTGTCACCCATCTGCCCATCCCTTTAATCTAACCATTGTTTCTTCCCATCTCTTCTGTCACCTGTCTGTCCATCCCTTCTGTCTGTCTTCTCTGTTCATTCCTTCTTTCTTTCCTCTGTTCATACTTTGTGTCTGTCTGTTCCATATGTCTAGCTTCATTTGTCCATCCTTTGCCTGCCCACCGTGCCTTGGGTCTGTCCCCATGTGTCCACCCTCCCATCTGGCCATTCTTTATCTCCATTTTCCAGTTAGGCCATTCCTTTTCCTTGTCCATTTTTTATCTTTATAACATTCCTTTGGTCTGTCTTTATATCCAGCCTCCTTCCTATCCCCCAGCCAGCCAACTCTTATCTTCATTTCCTTCTATTTAACCCTTCTCCCAGCTGTTGGCACTTTCTGTGTCTCCCTCCATATCCAACTCTGATCTGTATTCCCATGTAACCATGTCCATTCCCCTCTCCTCTCACCCAATCCTAGCCTTTATCTCTGTTTCCCAATCTGGCCTTTTTCTGTTCCTTCATTCATCATTTCTCGATGTCCCCATCTATCTGGCCTCCTCCTGGCCTGCCATCTGTCTAAACTTTCTCTCTGTCATCTTCCTTCCTGTTTATGCCATATCTCAGTCTCTCTGTCCATTCCCCTGCTCCTGTTCTTCTATCCATCCATTCCTTATTTCTCTCCCCTTATTCTTTTTCTATTGCTATCCATTCCAGTCTCCTATATCCCTATCCAATAAAGCTTTATGTGTTTGCCCTAAGTGTCCCCACTTTTTCCCAGGCTCTCCTCATTTCTAGTCCTTTACCTCTTAGCTTGTCCCCAGCTGTCCCACTATCTGGTCATCTCTTGGCTCTGTCACCAAGCATATTCTTTCTTCTATCCCCCCTAGCTCTGTCCCTAGCCCCTTATTCCTGACTCTCTGTCTCTGTGTCTCTGTGTCTTTATCTCTGTCTCTGTCTCTGCCTCTGTTTCTCTCTCTGTCTCTGTCTCTTTCTGTCTCTGTATGTCTCTCTGTCTGTCTCTGTCTCTCTCCCTCTTTCTCTCCTTTCTCCAGGACAGGACACCCAGCAGCCATGTCAGGGGACTATGAGGATGACCTTTGTCGCCGGGCTCTCACCTTAGTCTCTGACCTATGCTCCCGGCTCCAGGATGCTGATGAAAAATGCCAGGAGTTTTGGCGGATCCGAGGCTACCCCCGGCCTTCAGATGCAGGTCTGTTTCCTAGAGGACTTGTCCATGCTACTGTCCTCCAAAGCCCACATGTTTACCCCCTTCCCCACCAGCTCCGCACTAGCGATCCTTTCAGCACTTCGAGGGTCCCCAAAAAGGTGAGCTTCTTCTCCCTTCCTTAAGGTGGCATTTGGGCATTTGGACTTGGAATCCCCTCTGCCTGCCACCCCAGGGCAAGCCCCTCTCTCTGGGCCCAGGAGAGGCCCATCAGTGAACTCAGGGTTCTGGACTTAGGTGTTCTTTGAAATGTTTCCCAACTCTCAATGTTATCCCATAATCCCCTTGTTCTGGTTTCCCAGCTTTTCCTTTGAAGGGGAGTCCTCCATGTTGTCTTTCGTCCTGTTCAGACTTGGGGGAAAGGGGAAGGGCAACTGTTTGGTTCTGCCTCCTTTTGCCTTTAGTCTTTGTATCCTCCGCCCCCTCCCTCATTCAGACAGTCCATCTACCTAGATGAATCTGGAAATCAGGCAGAGGCACACAAAAGAGAGAGGGACGGGAGCATTAAGTAAGGTGACGACACAGGAATGAAGAAGGGCCTTGTCCCCATCACCCACCCACCCACCCTCTGGCTTTTCCTGGTGCTCGGTCATCCTTATAAGATGACCCCTCCACCTCTCCCCCACCTCCAGACATCTCTGTGAGCCTGCTCTCAGTGATCGTGACCTTCTGCGGCATTGTCCTGCTGGGTGTTTCGCTCTTCGTGTCATGGAAGCTGTGCTGGGTGCCCTGGCGGGACAAGGGGGGCTCAGCCCCTGGGGGGGGACCCCTTCGCAAGGACCCTGGGGCCGGACTGGCGGGGCTGGTGGCTGGTGGAGCCGGTCACCACCTGGGACCTGGCCTGGGTGGCCCACATCATCTCCTGGGTGGGCCCCACCACCATCCAGCCTTCTCTGAGCTCCTTGAGCCTGGAGGGGGGGGTGGCCTTGACCCTCCAGAACCATCCTACCTGGACATGGACTCTTACCCAGATGCTGCCGCAGCTGCTGCCGCAGTGGCAGCTGGGGTCAAGCCCAGCCAGACGTCCCCGGAGCTGCCCACCGAGGGCAGTGCTGGCACTGGTGGGGGGCTCCTCCTGGTGCCCCCTGGGGGGGGTGGGCTGCCCAGTGCCCAGTCCCACCAGCAGGTCACCAGCCTGGCCCCTCCAACAAGGTAAGAAGCATCACATCACTGTCTCTGCTTTGACACCACCTCCCTTTGTCTCTCTCCATTGCTCTGCCTCCTTCCATTCTTCCTACATCTTCCTGTCTGTCCCTCTCAAGCTCTGGCCATCTCCTTATGGCTTTCTCTTCAATGAGGTCTCCCTCCCTCTCTCTCTCCCTCCCTCCCTCTCACTCTCCCTCCCTCCCTCTCACTCCCCTTCTCTCAATCCCTTCCCCCTCTCTCCCTCTCTCCTTTTCTCCCCCCTCTTTCTCTCTCCCTACCTCCCCCTCTCTCTCTCCTTCTCTGTATCCCTCCCCCTCTCTTCCTCTCTCTTTCCTTCTTTCCTACTCTCTCCTTTTCTCTCTCTCCCCTCTCCCTCTCTCCCTCCCCCTCTCTCTTTCTCTCCCTCCCTCCTCTCCTCTCTTTCTCTCCCTCCCTCTCTCTCCTTCTCTCTATCCCTCCTCCGCTCTCCCTCCTCCCTCTTTCCCTCTCTCTCCTTCCCTCCTACTCTCTCCTTTTCTCTTTCCCCCCTCTCCCTCTTTCTCCTTCCCTCCCTCTCCCTCCCTCTCTGTCTCTCTCTGTCTCTCTCTCTTTCT
Organism: Dromiciops gliroides; assembly: GCF_019393635.1. Lineage (NCBI taxonomy): Eukaryota > Metazoa > Chordata > Mammalia > Microbiotheria > Microbiotheriidae > Dromiciops > Dromiciops gliroides. The sequence goes on along the minus strand of NC_057863.1, from coordinate 666,263,300 downwards.
CTCCCTCCTTCCTCCCCTCTCTTTCTCTCCCTTCCTCTCTATCCCTCCTCCACTCTCCCTCCCCCCTCTTTCCCTCTCTCTCCTTCCCTCCTACTCTCTCCTTTTCTCTCTCCCCTCTTTCCCTCTTTCTCCTTCCCTCCCTCTCCCTCCCTCTCTGTCACTCTCTGTCTCTCTCTGTGTGTCTCTCTCTGTCTCTCTGTGTGTGTCTCTCTCTTTCTCTCCCTCCTTCCTCCCCTCTCTTTCTCTCCCTTCCTCTCTGCCTCTGTCTCTCTGTCTCTCTGTCTCTGTCTCTCTGTCTCTATCTCTCTCTGTCTCTCTCTCTGTCTCTCTTTCTCTCCCTCCCTCCTCCCCTCTCTTTCTCTCTCTCCCTCTCTCCTCTCTATCCCTCCTCCGCCCTCCCTCCCCCCTCTTTCCCTCTCTCTTCTTCCCTCCTACTCTCTCCTTTTCTCTCTCCCCCCTCTCCTTCTTTCTCCTTCCCTCTCTCCCCCTCCTTCTCTGTCTCTCTCTCTGTCTGTCTGTCTCCCTCCCTCCTCCCCTGTCTTTCTCTCCCTCCCTCTCTCCTTCCTCTATCCCTCCCTCCCACTCTCTTTCTCCCCCCACCCCAGTCTTCTTCATCTGCCCATTCAGCACTCTCCCTGCCTATCTCTTTTGGCTGTCTCTCTGTCGCTGTGTACCTGTTGCCATCTCTCTCTGACCCTTTGGGTCTGTTTCCATCTCCTTGCATGTGTCTGTCCCTGGCTCTTTATGTGCTTGGGGCCCTCTGTCTGCTGATTCTTTATGAATTTGTCTTCTTGTCTTTGCTTCTTGGTGCTGCCCAGCCTCTGGGCTCCTAGTTCTCTCTAAGTTGAAACCTACAGTTGCAGGGTGGCTTAGGGGTGGGCAGGAAGCCGGCCCATCTCTGAGCCTTCCTCTGCCTCGCTCCCTCACAGGTACCCAGCTCTTCCCCGGCCCCTCACTCAGCAGCCCCTGACCCCCCAGCCCCCAGCCCCGAGCCTGACTGAGCCTGAGGATAGACCCCCAGCCCCAGCCCTGCCTCTCCCCCTGCCTGCAGGCGAGGAGAAGGCAAGGCTTCTTGGGCAGATCCAGCCTGAGCTCTACCAGGGGGCAGGGGCCGGGGCCGGGGCCGGGGGCCGGCGGGCAGGGGCCGGGCCAGGTGGGGGGCCAGGGGCCGGACGCTTCAGTTTCGCCCTTCGTTACCTCTATGGCTCCGACCAGCTGGTCGTGCGGGTTCTCCAAGCCCTTGACCTACCAGCCAAAGACTCCAATGGCTTCTCCGACCCCTATGTCAAGATCTACCTGCTGCCGGACCGCAAGAAAAAATTTCAGACCAAGGTCTGTGTTGGGATGATGGGATCCCCAAGGAGAGAGGAACTTGGGCTGCCGAGGTTCCCAAGTGGGTGGGGGCTGAGGGCCTGGAGGAGCCAGAGATAGAGGGAGGCGGCCCGCGGCGGCCAGGGCCCTGAAGGGCTCGAATGAGGGGGAATCAAGGGGGTCGGGGACTGGGGACCCCGTATCTGTGCCTCAGTGTCCTCATCTACGCCCACCTCAGAGGGCTGTGGGAGGGCCCAGTGAGGTCTTGGCCATCAAGTACTTGGCCGTGATGCTAAACTGTTATAGAAAGGAGGCGATTGTGCCGTAAGCAAGCCGCCTGTGGGTCCCCGAGGAGGGAGAGCAGGGCTGGGATGTCCGTGCTCTTGGGGCCAGGGGCCCGTGTGCCCCTGTCTCTGCAAGAGGCCGCAGGCCCCGCTGCTGAGCGGCTCCCGCACCCCCACGCCCAGGTGCACAGGAAGACTCTGAACCCTGTGTTCAACGAGACCTTCCAGTTTTCCGTGCCGCTGGCAGAGCTAGCCCAGAGGAAGCTACACTTTAGCATCTATGACTTTGACCGATTCTCGAGACACGACCTTATCGGCCAAGTGGTGCTGGACAACCTTCTAGAGCTGGCAGAGCAGCCCCCCGACCGCCCCCTCTGGAGAGACATCATCGAAGGCGGCTCGGTCAGTCCCCCTACTTGGACCCAACACCCTGACCTCTTGACCTCCCAACCCCTGACCTCCCAATCTCCAGACTCCCATGCCCTCGTGGTCCTCACCTCTGGACCGCTGGACCTCCCAACATTCCAGCCTCTAAATGCCAAGTCTAGGTAGATTCCCGCCCCCTCCCTCTGGGCATCCTGGCCCCAGCATCTGAGAATGCTGGTGTGATGCTCAAAATGCAGAGTACAAAGGCCTTGCCTCGAGTCCCCAAGGCCCTTCCTGTCTCTGGGCCTCAGTTCACTCATGGGTAAAATGGCTAGGTCATCTCCGAGGGCTCTTCTAGTGCTACAAGTCCTGACCGTCCAAGCTGTCTAGACCCAAATGACCCTGTGAATGGCTCTCCTGGTCCCTGTTGCCTTACTCTGACCTCCTCCTGTGGTTCCTCCAGCCTCTCCCCTTCCTTCTTCAGCCTCAACTCAGGGCTCTCCCCTATCTCTGGGGCTTTGTTTGGGGTCTGTCTCTGGGCATCTGAGGCTGTTTCCCTCCCACTCTCAGCTTGTCTCCATCTTGACCTCTCCCTGCCTCAGACTGAATCGCTTCTTTTGTCTGTGGCTCTGTCTTCTGCATCCCTGCTTCCGTCTTAGTGGCCAGGCTCCCGGGGGTCTTTCCCTCTCTGCCTCTTCCCCTCCCCTCCCCCACCAGCCTCGGCCGCTCTTCTCATCTTCTCTGAAGAACACATGGGGTTTGACGGTTCCCTGGGGGGAGGGGGGCTGAGGCCACAACTTTACCAGGCCTGGCACGGAGACAGGCTGTTAAATGGATCGCAGACCTAAGAGGCTTCAGAGGGCAAAGGCAGGCCCTGAGATGGAGAACATGGCAATAGAGGGAAGCAGAGGGAGGGAGCGAGGGCAATGGGGAAAGTGGGGAGAGAGAGGAGGAGACCCATGTAGACAGCTGGGAGAGGAGAGATGGGGAGAGAGACAGGACCGGAGGGAGACGCAGAATACGAGGAAGGATTTGGGGAGAATCCCCCCCAGAAGGAAGCAGAGGACCCGCCCATCTCGGGCCTATTCTAGTCCCACCACCTGCTCCATCATCCGGAGGTCCTGCCACCTCCTCAGGGCCAGGGGCACAAGTGTACAAGAGAGCAGACAAGTGAATTTGCTCTGGGGGCCCTGGCCGAGGTTTGGTCCGGAAGGTGCCCTCTGAGCTAAGCTTTGAACGCAGTGGGGAGGCATTACACGTTTGGAGATGGGAGATGAGGCATCACGCGGAACTGAGAAAGAGCAGTCTGGGCAGGTTAGAGTGGGCAGGATAGGGAGCCCCTCCCTCACCACCGATCATGAAGGGCAGCGGGAAAATCGCTGTGAGCTTCATAGAAGGAGGACTGGACCGGGGAGACAATCAAGGCAGTAGCTTGGGCCAGAGGTCATGAGGGCCTGTGTGAGGGGAGAGATGGACACACATGTGAGAGGTGCCCCAAGACTTGGGCTGAGGCACAGTGACTGGGGGTTCCCAACAAGAGCTGAGGGCTAGCTGAGGGGCTCCTGCAGCCTTGAGGCTCTCCCTGTTCCTCTGGGGGGCCCTGCTCCTCGGGGGGCCCTCTCTAGCTCTCACTCTATGACCGCCTGTGATAGAGACTGGTGGGCAGTGGAGGCGAGGGATGGGATAGGAGGCCTGGGGGCGGCACCTGGGATTGGGGGTCCAGTCAACCTGGCTGCATCCCCTGCTTTGTCCCCACCGACAGGAGAAGGCTGACCTCGGGGAGCTGAATTTCTCCCTGTGCTACCTCCCCACGGCCGGGCGCCTGACCGTGACCATCATCAAAGCCTCCAACCTCAAAGCTATGGACCTCACAGGCTTCTCAGGTACCTGGCAAGGCCTGGGGGGCTATGGGAGAGGCCGCTGGGGGCCCTGAGCACTGGGGGGGGGCCTGAGCACCGGGGAGTGGAAGGGTCCAGGGCCCTGTGGGGATTAAGGGGGAGGCCTGGTAGCCACATTCCCTGGATGCTTGGATCCCAGAGAGAAGGGCTAGGAGCTCAGACACTGGCATCCTTGGGAAACTCACAGTCAGAGGGGCTGGAAAGCAGAGCCCCCCAAGGACCCAAGCGCAAGGGGACTGAACAGCCAAGTCCCTGTAGGGGGAGCTAAGAGTGCTGGGGATCTGAGTCCAAAAATGGCTCAGACCGGGGGCTCCTGAGAGGGTCTGAGGTCCTGCCCTCCCGGCCAGATCCCTACGTGAAGGCCTCCCTGATCTCTGAGGGGCGGCGGCTAAAGAAACGCAAGACCTCCATTAAGAAGAACACACTGAACCCCACGTACAACGAGGCCTTGGTGTTTGACGTAACCCCTGAAAGTGTGGAGGCTGTGGGGCTAAGCATTGCCGTGGTGGACTACGACTGGTGAGCCAGAGCTCAGAGTGGGGTTGAAAGGCCAGGTGCCGATGGGGCCTGGGCCAGAACTGGGGGGGGGCGGGATCTGGGGCCAGCCAGGCCTGAACTCCAGCAAGGACTGTCCCCTGAAAGAGTCTTCTCTCTCCCTCCTTCCTGCCTTCTCCCCTTCTCCAACTTCCACCCAAGCATTGGTCACAATGAGGTCATTGGTGTGTGCCGAGTGGGAGCAGATGCGGCTGACGCCCACGGCCGAGAGCACTGGGCAGAGATGTTGGCCAACCCCCGAAAGCCTGTAGAATACTGGCATCAGCTGGTGGAGGTGAGGCCGGGGCCGTGGGGGGCGACTGGGGGGAGGGGCTGGCCTGCCCATTGCCCCCCACTCCTGTCCTACGAGTTCACAAAGGACAGCTCCAATCCCTGCATTCTCTGGCCCTCACCAGTCACCTTCCCTCCCTGCTCCAGCTACCTGCCAGCCCAACTCACCTGAGCCCGGCCAGAACTAGGGGCCTGGGGCACGGAAGAGCCCTTGTCAAGCTCATCCCATTCCTCCCTGCCCACCATTCCAACCCTTCTCTCCTGAGGCCTTTAGAGGCAGAGGATGTTGGCTGGAATCAGGTCACCTTGCTGTGTGACCTCCGGCAAGCAGCCCAGCCTCTCTGGGCCTCAGTGTCTTCCTCTCTAAAATAAGAGGAATTGGACTCATCGTCTCCAAACCCTCTTATGTCTGAAGGAGGGCAATTGGCCCAGATCACAGAGCAGCCCCCTCAGGAGCCGCCCCTCCCTGGTCCCTTTCCTTGCCTGTGGAAGCCTCTCAGATCATCGTTTTCATAGGGAGGTGTTGTGGGGAATGTAGTTTGGAGAAAAGGAGAAGCCCAAAGGCCAAAGTGATTAACAACAATGATAGTGCTCTAAGCTAATAAACTGGGGGAGGAGTCTGGACCTTTGCATCCATCAAAGGGAATGCCCAGTGTGGAAAAGTTCCCCCACTATTGCATGTCAGCACCTCCTCTGAAGTTCTGTGTTCAAAGATTTGCCAAAAACATTAAGCTGTTGGGGTAGCTAGGTGGCGCAGTGGATAAAGCACCGGACATGAATTCAGGAGGACCTGAGTTCAAATTTGACCTCGGACACTTGACACTTACTAGCTGTGTGACCCTGGGCAAGTCACTTAACCCCCATTGCCACACACACACATATACACATACACATACCATTAAGCTGTTTGCCTGTGGTCAGTCACAGGTGCTTGTCCCCAGGCCAGTCACCCACAGGAGGGCTGCCCCAAGCAAGACTCAAACCCTCCAGGGACAGCTTTCTACCCATGACCCCCACCTGCTGCCTCTCAATTAAAAACAATAAGGGCCACTGGGCTTGAATTCTGCCCCCTCCTCATTTGGATATTCATTTCTAGGAGAAGACCCTCACCAGCTTCACCAAGGGTACCAAGGGGCTGAGTGAGAGAGAAAGCTCAGAGTGATGGGTGAGCATTGGGCCACCGATGGTGCCTGGGGAGTTGGACCCCTGGGGCTCTGAGGTTTACATGGGGCTGTTCGATCTCACCCACATAGATGACTCAGGGGCCCAGGAAAGGGTGGGGCAGAGATACAAATATGTGTCTATATCTCTGTATACATATACATAGAGACAGACAGAGACACTGAGGGAAGAAAAACAGGTCGGAGTGAAACAGAGACCAGAGGGAGGAGCAGAGAGACACACAGAGCATAAAGAGCTCACACAGAAGAGACACCCATGCAGAGACAGATATAAGGAGATCAAGACACGGAAAGGAAGCCAAAGACACAGGGAGAGGCGGGAGGGAGGGGGAGTGACTGACCAGCCTCTTCTCCACCTCTTTCCACCAGGTCTGACCCTCTAGGCTCTCATGCCCCCACAGAGAATTCATCTCCTCAAAGCCATATGGACTAGCCGTCCAATGCTGGGGAGGGAGGGAGGCTCCAGGCTGCTCACCCCATCCCTCCCCCCTCCCTCCCAGGGACTTGGGGCTCAGAGGAGGTCAAGACCTGCTGGTCTGTCCCATGTATGGGGGGAACCTGGCCCCCGACCCCACTGTGTCTGTCCTCTCCGTCCTCGGGCTCCCCTCTCGGGAAGGGGCTGTGCATGTCGAGGGTCCCTGGGGGACCCCTACCCCTCTGTCTGACCCCCCACACTCAGTATTCGTCCGGGATCCGTCGTCACCTCCCTCCCCTGCGTACTGCTGTGAACGGCCATCATGGGCTTCCCCTCCCGGTATCTGCCCCCTGTGTCCCAGGCTGACCCTCTCCATGCCCGGCCTGTGTGAATGTCTCCACCCGCCCTTGCAGGCAGGCCTGGGAATGTCCGGCTGGCTGCCTTGTGCACAGTTCCTCCTGTGTCCTGTTCTGTGTCTCTGGCCTCCCTCACTGCTGCTGCTAACACCAGAATAAACACACACCGTGGGTCTCTCACCATGACCAGACCAGTGTCATCTGTGGAGGTCGGGTGGAGGACGAGCAGGGCAAGCACAAACTGGGGGACCTTACCCAAAGTCTCTCTGCCCTTCATTTCCCTGGCCCGTCTCCCTCTGGGGTGAACAAGTATTTGTGAACTTGGTTTTTAAAAAAATTTGTCTTTTGGCTTCTTGCTCTCACCTGGGAGCTACAGAAGATTCCAGAGCAGGGGAATGACCCAATCTGATCTGTACTTTAGGACCATCGCTTTGGCAGCTGTGTGTGGGATGGGCTGGAGAGGGAGATGGGCTTGGTGGGTCTGTCTCTCCCCCTCTGTGGGTATGTCCCAGAGAGGTTTCATGACAGACGTGTAACCATCAGGCTGTCACCTCTTTTGTCTCGCTCCAATGCTCCAAGTCAAACCACGAAACATTTATTGAGCACCTACTGTTTCCAGGTACAATGCTAAGTTCCAGGGGATGCAAGGAATGGCAGAAACCATCCCTGCCTTTGAGGCGCTTACAACATGCCAGTCCAAGACCTTTCCAGGGTAAATCTCACGTAATCGCCTGGCAGAAGGTGCCAGCTTCCAGGGAGGAGGCATCTGAGTGAAGAAGGCGGGACTTTAGCTGAGACCCGAAGGGAGCTGGGGAAGGCCAGAGGCAGAGATGGGGAGGGAGGGTATTCCAGGTGCAAGCGAAATGTAGGCAGTCTCATGCCACTGAAAAGGCTGGAAGTTGAGAGGCCTGTTCTAAGAGTACTGGGAGGTTGGTGTCACTGAATCGAGGAGTGGTGTTGATAGGGAGTGAAGTGTAAGAAGCCTGGAAAGGTAGGAGGGGACTAAGTCAGGAAGGGTTTTGAATGCTAAACATCATTTTGTATTTGTTTGTGGAGACAGTGGGGAGCCACAGCAGTTTACTGACTAGGGAGTGACGTGGTTGGGTTGGTGCTTTTGGAAAATCACTCTGGTGGCTGGAGGATGGATTGGAGTCGGGAGAGACTGGAGACAGGCAGAGCCCTCAGCAGTCATTGCAATAGGCCAGGTGTGAGGGCCTGGACCAGGGTGGGGGCAACATCACAGAAGAGAAGGGGGTGCATTGGAGAGGCAGTGAAGAGGTGAAATTGACAGACCTTGGCAACAGCCTGGATATGGAGCGGGGAGTGAGAGAGAGTGAGGAGTCCAGGATGAATCCTAGATTTTGAGCCTGGGGGACTGGGAGGAGGGTGGTGAGCCCTCCACAGTAAGAGGGAAGGTTGAAGAGGGTGAGGCTTGTTGGGGGGGGGAATAATGTGCCCAGTTCTGGATGTGCTGAGTTTAAGATGTCTAATCACTATTTATTGAGCAATAGAAATTAGACATCCGATTGGAGATGTCCAATAGTCCAACAATTCCCATTCACTTCAATGCATAATTAAGCACTTACTGTATGCTTTCAGTAAAGAGTAGCCAGGAAGAAGGGGAGAGGGGGGCAGTTCACTGTGTCTAAGCATCAGAGATTCAGGAAGCTGAGGCCATAAGACTTAGCTGGTAAGTGATCCCAAGTATCCTTGATCTGGTGTCCTCCATTTTAGTTTCTCCTGATTCAACTGTCATGAGAGGCACTGGAATAGATAGAGCAGGTAAGGCACTGGACATGGCTTCTGGCTTCACCTCCCCCTATCAGATCATTGCCAGCTGGGAACCTTGGGCAAGGCACTTCACTTGTGTCTGCCTCAGTGTCCCCACCTGTACCCTAAGGGTCCCAGGCCCTTTGTAGCTCTCTGCCCCTAGGAACCTGCCATTCTCCTCTAGTCTTTGCTTCTTCTTGGGCTCTCTCAGTCCATTCTCTCTGGGTCTCGGTCTGTTCCTCTCTTGGGCTCTTTCTGTCTCTTAGTCTCTTTCTCTCTTAGTCTGTTCCTCTTGGGCTCTTTCTGTCTCTTTCTTAGTCTCTGTCTCTCAGTCTGTTTCTCTCTTGGTCTCTTTCTACATCTCATTCTGTTTCTCTCTTGGGCTCTTTCTGTCTCTTTCTTAGTCTCTTTGTCTCTCTTAGTCCATTTCTCTTGATCTCTGTCTCTTTCTTAGTCTTTGGTCTCTTTCTGTCTCTTTCTTGGTCTCTTTCTGTGTCTCAGTCTGTTTCTCTCTTGGTCTCTTTCTGTCTCTTTCTTGGTCTCTTTCTGTCTCTTAGTCTCTTTCTTGGTCTCTTTCTTGGTCTCTTTCTGTGTCTCAGTCTGTTTCTCTCTTGGTCTCTTTCTGTCTCTTAATCTGTTTCTCTCTTGGTCTCTTTCTGTCTCTCTTAGTCTGTTTCTCTCTTGGTCTCTTTCTGTCTCTTTCTTGGTCTCTTTGTCTCTTTCTTGGTCTCTTTCTGTGTCTCAGTCTGTTTCTCTCTTGATCTCTTTCTGTCTCTTGTTCTCTTTCTGTCTCTTAGTCTGTTTCTCTCTTTGTCTCTTTCTTTTCTTTTCTTTTCTTTTCTTTTCTTTTCTTTTCTTTTCTTTTCTTTTCTTTTCTTTTCTTTTCTTTTCTTTTCTTTTCTGACTCTTGGTCTCTTTCTATCTGTTTCTCTCTTGGTCTCCTGTCTATCCCTCCCTTGTTTGTCTCTCCCTCCCTTGTTTGTCTCTCCTGCCAGGTCTCTGTCCCTCTCTGTTCCTGTGTATGTCTCTCCCCCCAGGTCTCTGGCTCTCTCTCGTGTGTCTCTCTGTCCTCCTGAATCTCTTGTCTCCCACTGAGGCTTGGCCTGATTCTTTCTGCAGTGTCAGGAGTGGCCTGGCAGGCGGCAGGCCAACAGCCCCTGAGTGGGGAGCAATGGCCCCGCCCCTCCCCACACTAACCCCGCCCCTCCAGCGGGGCCACGCCCCTTGCACCCTCTCCTTGCCTTCCCTCCCTCCTCCAGCCAAGGCTTTGCGGTCCTCTGAGTTCCTGTCGGGTTGAATCCTCGTGGGCAAGGCGTGGCCAATGAGACCGCGAGACGGCTCAAGGTCCGCCCCGGGGGTCTCCTCGCGGGCTGGGGGTTTACAGCAATGTAGGACGAGACAGAGGAAAGAAGTAGAAATTCCTGGAGCCAGACAGGCAGCCAATCAAGGCGGCTCGAGGCCTAGGTGACGTCATGGGTTGCTGAGCGGTTCCAAGGGCGGCGCGCCACCTGGCGCCTCGCGCCGCAGTCTAATAGCCGCAGCGCATGCGGTGCTGGCACCACCAGTTAGAAGAGGCAGGAAGGGGGAGTTCCTTTGCACCGGGGTATGGTTAGCCAATCACGCAGCGCCCTTTCTCGGTGACGTCACCAGTTGTTGAGTGGAGCAGGACGACCGCGCACCACTTGTCTCTGAGCTTCTGGCTCTACTGCGGAACGTTTGCCTGGAGGGAGGTGTGTGTGGGAGGAATTGGAAAGAAAGTGAAAATCCTGCCGTCCAAGGACCCTTAGCCAATCGAAACTCGTGGAGTTCCGTGACGTCACCAGTCGCCAAGCAGATCTCAGTGTCAGGCGGCCCAGCCCCGCTACCCTAGGAACGCATGCGTGCCCTGCGTGAATAGCAAAAGGCGGGAAAGGAAGTAGGGCGAGGACCGCGATTGAAATGAGCCAGGGATGTAGTGGAGGGAGGGAGGTGCGGAAAGCGGACAGGGAGCCCGACACAGGGAATAGAGATAGAGAGACAGACAGAGATGACAGAGATAACAGCCGATGAGAAGGCAGATGGAGTCGGGGGGAGCGGGGGAAGCCCTGGAATTGAGCCCATAAGACAGAGAGAGACGTCAGCTAGGAAATGGAGACAGACCAGCAGAGGCTGAGATAAGAGATAGAGACACTAAGATGAAGGAAGGGAGAGACAGAGATAAAGAGAGAGCTCTTGGAAAAGTGACCGGGGCAGCTGCCCGGGGGGGGGGCGGAGGTGGGAGACCGAGAGGTGGCACCAGACCCAGGAGACCCCAGGAGGGGAGGGGGCAGGTCGAAGATCGAGAGACCGGAGGGGACAGAGAGAAGACTGGGGAGATGGGGGAGGGGCGGGGAGTCGACGGAAGAAGAGCTTGACAGATAGGGGAGGAGCAGTGACGGGGGCAGAGAGGAGACAGACATGAAGGTGGAGAGCGAGTGAAAGGCGACCCTGAGTGTGACAGATGAACAGAGACAGGTGTGTGGGGGGGTGCAAGACAGAAGTGGAGGCAGACAGGGACAGGTGGGGTGGGTGTAAGGCAGAGCTGGGGTGACAGCGCCCCAGAGACTCTGGAAGGAGAGGGAGACACGGAGCTGGGAGGGGGCGGGGCTAACAGGAAATCGATCAAAGAGAAACTGACCCAGTTCCGCAGAAGCAGGAGAGAGTCACGAGAGACTGAGGAAGGAAGAATGAGCCTGAGAAGGAGACCGGGAGAGAGTCGCCAAAAGGCCGATGCTGAGAGAGAACCCAGCCCGAACCCCCCTCCACTCCCCGGCAGCGGCAGCACCTTGGCTAGCGTCTGTCACTGTTGGAGCATGGGGCGGGGTGGGGGGGGGGAGCAGTCCTCCTCTTCCAGTCAAAGGGCCGAGCTGGGGGAGTGGGGGAAGTCAGGGGTAGGGGTAGGAATCGACCATTAGAGCTACAAGGACATGGATGAGTCCAGCCCTTTTATTTTACGGAGAAGGAAACTGAGGCACTACGTCTTGGAGTCCCCGTCTCTCTATGACTCGGAGCTGCCAAAATAAAGCTGCGGTTGAACATTCAGCTGCTGGACCTGCCCTATTTTTCCCCTCAGCCCCGCCTCCCAGGCTAGGTCTGGAACTCCTGTTTCCCACGCGTCCACTACGAGATCGGCTTTGTTAGTCACGTGTCTAACCAGGATCGTGGGCATCCACCCCACTTTGGCCCTTCTTAGCTATTTCCTGTTGTTGACTCCCTTTCTCAGGTCTGTGCCTGAGGCTGAGCACAGCTGGATTTCCACATTCCTGCCAGATGTTGGCACTTTTGACTTCTCAGAGGGCTTCCAAGGACGTTCCTTGTGGTATTTGGTTCCCAGGGCAGCTCTGGGAGAGGCCGAGGGCAGGTGTCTGTTAGCTGTGTTTGACAGGGGAAGAGTCTGGGGTCCGGAGTGTCACACAGCTAGTCGGTTGGAGGGGCTCAAGGACCGACTACTCAGAGGAAAATTTCTGCTACGAGTTGGAGTCAGACTAAGTCCTTTCCATAATTCTGAGATCCTGAAACTCCCAGGACTTGGCAGTCACACAGCTAGTATGGCGATTTGAACTCAAATCTTCTGACTCCAGATCTTGGGAAAGACCTCAAACTCCATGATTCTTGATGCCACCCACATTCTCCCTCCCCAGCAACTTCAGAGTCTTGGTGGGAAAGGATATTTGAGACAGATATTGTAAGATTCAAGGTTGGAAGGAACGACAAAACAAACAAACAAAACAAACAACCAACCCCCCCCCCAAAAGGATGGAAGGAACCTTCGAGGTTGTTGAGATCAACCCTTTTATTTTATCAATGAGGAGCTCGGGGCCCATGCGGGTGCAGGCATTTGTCCGTGGTCACCTGGCTTGCCAGGATTTACATGCTCTCAGAGCTGGATTTTGTCTTCTATGATTTCCCACCCAACAGAAGAGCCCCCTCTTCTACAACAGGCAATCCCAGGATCTCGAACAGAAAGGACCTTTTCCCATGGGAGCCACAATTATTCTGTACCATCTCAATCGCCTGTAAGTAGAGATGTCGCCCAGTCACTTGGTGACCTAGTATTAGAAAGGCCCAGCCCCTTTGCAAGGACCTGGTGAGAGAGGATGGGCTCACTCACTGCTGTAAACACTATTTCCTGTCCTTCCATAAGAGACCCTTCCAAAGCTTTCCCTCGTCTCCTGCCCTTGAATGCGGAACACTTTCTCACAGTAAATCCTACCAAATAGTCTCCCTTTCTCCTGTAACTGATCCCTCACTTTCTCTGCCCCTCCCTTGCCTGAGGAAAACCTCATCTATCTCCCCTAAGTGGCCGAAGAATTCTGCTGATTGGATGCGAACACAAAGAGAACCTGAACAGTTAAGAAGAGCCAATCTGTACCCCAGGAATTGGAATTTGCCATCTGCAAGAGCAGAGTCTTGAGTATGCCGATGGATCTCTTTCTCTCAGTCTGCCCTCCTATCTTTGACTGGCTATCATTAGACCCCAACCATAGGGATGCTGACTCTCCCAAGAACTCAAGAGAATTGCCTGATAGCCACCTCATCTAACTCTTGAGGAGAGGAGAGAGGAGGAAAGGGGAACGGAGGGGAACAGAGAGAAGGAGAAGGGAGGGGAGGGGAGCTAGCACAGGAAAAAAGGGGAGAAGTAGATTAAGGTGGACCAGAAAGGTGAAATGAGCGGACCAAGGTCACATGGGGATGGAAGAGGTGGGGCTAGATCCAGGTCTCCTAGTGTGCTATTCTCAGTCTATCACATTGCCTTTGATGAAAAAGTATGCATGAACCTGGTTGGGGAAAGTCAGCAGGCATGATCCATGTAGATTTATGGACTCTCCTAGCTGAAAAGGACCCTGGAAGTTTAAGTATAACAATACTATCTAGCATTTATATAGTTTGGCAAAGTTCTTCACAAATATTTTCTCATTTGGTCCTCATAACAACCCTGGAATGGAGGGGCTGTTATTATCCCCAATTTACAAATGAGGAAACTGAGGCAGAGAGGGGTTAAGTGACTTGCCCAGGGTTACCCAGCTAGTAAGTATTTAGGTCTGAATTTGAACCTAGGTCTTTCTGACTCCAGGCCCAGTCTATACACTGCTATGTTAAATTACCTAGTCCAAATTCCTAAAGAATCACCTTCTACGTGTCATACAACCTTTGCTTTTATACATGAATTCAATTTTAAAAGTGTTCATTAAATTCCTATCTTAGGGGCAACTAGGTGGCGCAGTGGATAGAGCACCGACCCTGGAGTCAGGAGGACCTGAGTTCAAATCCGACCTCAGACACCTAACACTCACTAGCTGTGTGACCCTGGGCAAGTCACTTAACCCCAATTGCCTCACAAAAAATTTTTTTAAATTAAATTCCTATGTTAAATGCCTACTATGTGCCAAACACCATGCTAAAAGTTTTACAAATATCTCATTTGATCCTCACAACAACCCTGGGAGGTGGGTGATATTATTATACCGTTGTATAGATAAAGAAACTGAGGCAAACAGAGGTGAAGTGAATTGCTCAAGAACATATAGCCGGGGGGGGGGGGGGCGGGCCTGCAGCTAGGTGGCACAGTGGGTAAAGCACTGGCCCTGGATTCAGGAGGACCTGAGTTCAAATCTGGCCTCAGACACTTGACACTTACTAGCTGTGTGACCTTGAGCAAGTCACTTAACCCTCATTGTCCTGCCCCCCTGCCAAAAAAAGAAGAACATATAGACGGTGAATGTCTGGACTGGATTTAAACTCAAGTATTCCTGACTCCAAACATTTATTAAGTTCTTACTATGTGCCACACAATGTGTTAAGTGTTGAAGGTACAATAAGGAGCAAAGACATGGTCCCTGTCTTCAAGAAGCTCACGGTCAACATATGAACACCTATGCTCATACAAATGACGTTAGGTGTCAACAAGAGTTTATCTCAGAGGGAGGGCACAAACAGTGAGGGGTGGAGGGAGAGGACTGGAGCACAGAAAGTGGGGTCTTGAGGGAAGCCAGGAGGAGGAAGGGAGGAGGGAGAAATGGGGGACAGCGACTGCAAAGGCAAGGAGTCAGGAGATGGAGCACCGTAAGAGAAGCCCAGCATCACCACATCATAGCATTGATGGAGGAGAGCAAAGTGGAGAAGGAAATGGCAAAGCACTTCCAGGACCTTGTCCAAGAAAAGCCCAAAAAGGCTCACAAAGAGCCAGACATGACGGAAATGACTGAACAACAAAAAGCGCAAAAAGCCTGGGAAGCCTTCAAGGGGCCAGGCTGTGGGTATATCTGAGCTGCCCTATTAGGTTGTGAATTCCTTCAGAGTAATGTCTGGGTGGCTTTTCATCCAGCAGCAGGCAAAGGAGTCATTACCCACAGATCCGTATGATACAAGAGAGGATGTTACAGGGGAGAACTGGAAACCCAAACAAATGATCTGTGGACAAGAGAAAGACCCCTCCTTTCCAAGGGCATCAGGGAAGATTTTTCTGGAGGAGTGCCTGAAGCGTGCCTTGAAAGGAGTATTTCAACACAGAAGAGAAAGGAGGGTATCCCTGCAGAAGAATCAGTCTGAATATATGGATGTGGGAGATGGGACAACCCTGGGAAACTGCTAGGAGTCCAATTTAGCTACAACAGGGTATGTGAAAGGGAAGTGTGTGTCCTGGGCAAGTCTTCCTGATGCCAAGGCTGACTCTCTCTCTCACACATGGCTCGGTTCTCATAAAATACTGATGGACACTTATTATATGCAGGACCCCAAGTGGATATTAATAAGGTCTCTCTCTGCTTTCATAGAACCCATAGACCACCTCCTATAGGAAGATACCTCCTCATTGCTCATATACTGTTTCTCCTCCTTAAATTATCATTTATAAATCATATGCATTTATCTATTTACATGTTATATCCCTGGGCAGAATATGAGCTTCTTGAAGACAAGGACTGGTTTTTGTTCTGTCTTTGTATTCCCAGCATCTAGTACACAGTAGGGATTTAATAGATGCTTATTGGGTTGGACTGGTTTGGATGACATTGTCCTGGTTGCACCATGCCTTGTATCACTGCAGAGCCTCCTAAGTCCATAATCACTTGGAAGAATTTGGCCTGACTATTCGCACGAGAAAAACAACGTGGATAAAGGATGCCTTTTAAACAATTAGCTAGAAGTACTAGCATTCACTAAAATGGCACAGTAAGAACAGAAGCTACAAGACATCCCCCCATAAACGTATGGCACATGCCCCCCCCCAATGCTTACAGCATCCCTGAGAAGATGGGGCCCCTCAACACCCTTTCCTTGGGAAGTCCCCTTCCCATCCCCCACGGGCCACAGACAGCACGCCTCCTCGGGGCTCTGCTCCTCTGACACACTCTTGACTGGCAGGGCTAGTTCTCCAAACTCCTTGAAGCCAGCCTCGGACTGGAGCCTCTGCTTCTCTATCCCTCCATGTCAGTGTGAAGACTGTAAGTCCTGCATAACCACACCCCTCCTTTCAGTCATTATTCTTCGATACTCCCCCACTTCCCACTCCTTCCAGCAGGCCCTGGGTGTTAGCCTTCAGGTCAGTTCTAGGCGGAAGCAGCCTGGAGAACTCACAGCCTGCCTCCCACTTCACCTCACAGCTCACTTAGAGGTGGGCTCTGAGCCCAGGAGGGGTTGTGGTTTGCATTGTAGATGCAGAACCCAGTCTTCCACCCGATTCCCCTTATCTGTCAAGGACCCCTCAGAGTCGCCCTGGATGCCACACATGTGATCAGTTACCAAATCTTGTTCCTCTTTCCCTAACATCTGCCACCTCTGCCCCACTCTCTGCTCACACTGTCCATCCCCTGTACAGCTGCTCAAACAGCTGGCCGGATGTCACTCCTCTCCTCAATAAATTCCAATGGTGCCCCGTGGACTGTATGATCAAATATTTCATCTTTATCTCATCCTTTTTCGATTTCTGTTTTTGTCCAAGTTTTATAACCTATATATTTTTAAAGTAGCATGTGGACCTAATTTCTAAATAAATAAATGTTCTTATCTTGGAGGCGCCTGCTTATAATTTTTTAACTTATACGGCTGCATAATCACAAAGGTTTGGAGGCCACTTATCTAGGACACGCTCTGAAGTGGCTCTCCCACTGCAGCCCTCCCCACCCCTAATCTGGGAAATTGGCTCTCATTGACCACCTCATTCATAAAATGGAGCCTGTTGACTTTTTAGTGGCCACATGATTTACTAAGACAACAAAGCTTCAGCATAACAAAATTGTAAAGAGAAAGCTTCATCCAATCCCCACCGATTCCCCAAATGGAAAATCTCCTCCCGGTGTGTTTTCCACTTGGGACTGGAGTTATGTGTCTGGGCCCCCCTTTCAGGGGTCAGGGACCTCAATCACAGGAAGGGGGTTTGGCCTCCTGCCTGCATGCAGCGAATCCTACTGCCCAAAGCAGCCAGCTCTGCCAGCGCTGCTGCTGCTCCCTCTGCTCCAGAATACCCCAGAAATGACAAAAACAGGAAGGCTCTTCTCCCCACCCCGAGTCCCACCCTCTGACTTGGCTGGAGGCGGGGGGGGGGTGGAAAGGAAGGGCAGAGTGGACATTTCTCTTTGGGCAAAACCCACAGAAGCAGGGGAGAGTCGTGGTCTCCCTCCTGGCTTCTGACTGGTCTTGAACTCACTTCCCAGGGTTCCTCATAGATCTGGTTACCCACAGGTAAAGAGGGAACTTGTCCATGGTCACACATCTAGTGATTCAGTCCAAGTCAACAAGCATTAAGTCCTTCCTGATGCTCAGGATACAAAGACAAAATGAACTAGCCCCTGCCTTCAAAAACTTACATCATATCAGGGGCATATAATGTGGACACAGTAAATCCAAGGCAACTGAGCAGGATCAGCAGAGGCTTTGGCAGCAGAACAGAACCTGAAGGAAGCTCCCAGTTCTAAGAGATAAAGTGTAGTGAGTAAATGTGCAAGGGAAAGCAATGTGGAGTCTGGATGGGTGGCTTGGAAACAGGCAGGCCATGGAAGCGATACAGAGTCACGGAAGACTATTGAGCAGGGAAGTGACATGATGAGTTTGTGATTTAAGAAGATTATTGCAGCACCTATGTAGAGGACAGATTGGAGAGGGGAGACACTGAAGTGAGGAGCCCGATTGGGGTGCTATTGCCAGGTGGTGTCTGGATGAGGAGAGAGGAAGGAACAGGTTCAGGAGACTTTGTGGAGGAAGAACTTCCAATTAATTGGATATGGGGGGATAGAGCCTGGTGGAGGAAGAATGAAGGAAGGTATGAACCCAGGTGCCTGGAAGAGGGGGGAACCCACACCAGAACAAGGATGCTTGGGGGATGTAGATAAGGAGTTCTGTTGGGGACATGGTGAGCTTGTGACCCCAGCGACAGGTGCATCCAGGTGGAGATGGCTAGCAGCCAGTTAGTAATGTGGGACCTGGAATTCAGGAGACACTCAGGCTCTGGGTGTGCGTGTATAAATAACTATGCATGTATGTGTGTGTGCATGTAGGCATGTATGTATGCATGCATATAAGTATAATATATATGTATGTATAAAATACGCTATATACACATGCAGAGGGTATGCACAGCTGGCTCATCTCCCAAGGTCTGTCTATAATGTGCCCCCTGAGCCAGGTACCGTCTCCTTCTCCTCTCCCCCTTCCCTCTTCTGTCTCTATTCCCAGAACTGAACACAGTGCCTGGTATATAGGAAGTGCTTAATAAATGTTTGTGGTTGGCTGACTGTCACAGGCTGGGGAGCGACTATCCAGGTCAGAGAGCAAAGTCAGAGAAGCCGAGGAAAGGAGTCGGTTCTCCCAAAGGTTAGGTTCTCAACATGTGTGTGAGTCACATGGATCCATGTGTGTATGTTTGGGGTATGTACATATGTGTGATCCCTAACTATAAAAAAGACCTTCAGACTTACTAGGGAAGAAATGGGCTTTCTGGCAGAGATCACTTTCAGGTGAAGGGTAAGGTAGGAAGCCAGGTTGTAGGGTGTGTGCAGGGGAGACTGGCACCTGTGGTGTGAGGTCTGCCCATGCACCTTTGGTGCCCACCTGCCACCCTGAGGTTCCAAGAAGCTGTAA
The DNA here is from genome assembly GCF_019393635.1 of Dromiciops gliroides. Lineage (NCBI taxonomy): Eukaryota > Metazoa > Chordata > Mammalia > Microbiotheria > Microbiotheriidae > Dromiciops > Dromiciops gliroides. The sequence goes on along the minus strand of NC_057863.1, from coordinate 666,244,802 downwards.
CACGAACAGTGGTCACACCTTGGCAAACCATTTAAGTAGATGGGCTAAAGCAAATGGAGGGTGACTGAGGGGTCTCAAAGCCCTCAGGTGAGGAATCAGGGGAATGCCTACCCCAAGCATGTGAAGACTTCCCTTGGCGGAATGGGCAGAGGAGAGCCATGAGTACAGTTGAAGCAGGCGCTGTGGAGTAAGGGTCTGAAGCTGGATGTGAACTCAGATCTTCCTATCTTCAGGTCCAGTGCCTAATCCCCCATGCCATCTGACTGCAAGACTAAATGAGACAGCAGCTTTGGCAAGGATACAGTCCCATGTCTTCACTGGAGAACAGCATAAACGGAGGGGAGACCAGGAGATGATGAAGAGGGGCACTGAAGTGTGGAGTAGAGGACATTTATGATGGATAGCCTTGATTATATCACTAAAGGACGAGGTGAGGTCTTCTTGGCAGTGTATTGAGAGGGAGGGATACATGGGCTCCGAAGGGACATGAGGAGAGAAGGTTTGAGCCAATTCTTTTTAGGAGTGTGAATCAGTCAAGGAAGAATAAAAGGATTGTCATGCAACAGTGAAGGTTCAGTCAAGAGTAGACCCCATCAATTTGTCATGGGCCCCTTCAGCACAGCTGTGTGACTTCCTGTGGCAGCACATGGCAGCTAGTTACAAGGGGAGTAGGTGGGTGATGGCGAGTGACCCAGGGTTCAGGACTGGCAAGGCATCTGTGGTGATGGGACCAAGAGGCAAAGGATTCCGGGGTAGAAGTCAGGGATCAGATTTAAGGTCAAGGCTAGGAAGGGAAGGAGGAAAATTAGATCAGAACAGGGGTGAGGGAGGTATTCAAAGACTGGAGGCTTGGATGTGAGGCAGAAGGAGAGATGGGAGGATCGGAGGTAATGATCAGAGAGGAATTTCTGAGTTCAGGATGATGTAGGTGGTTCAGTTGTAGGTGATAATGTGATCTAAGGCATAATAATAACAGCTGACATTTTTAGCACATCTTACATACATTGTCTCATTGGAGCTTCCCAACAACCTTGAGATGCATATAATAAGAATTATTATTAACAATAGCTATCATTTACATAGTGCTTTAAAGTTTGCAAAACACTTTATAAAAATTATCTCATTTGATTCTCAAAACAACCCTGGGAGGTAAGTGTTATTACCATCCCTAATTTACAGACGAGGAAACTGAGGCGGTCAGATATTAATGACTTGCCCAAAATCACACAGCTAGTAAGTGTCTATGGCAGGATTTGAATTCAGGTCTTCATGACCCTGGGTTCAATGCTCTCTCCACTATGCTACTTAGCAGTATCATTTCCCATTTTTTAGATGAGGAAACAGTTTCCAAAAGAAGTCAAATGTCTTGCTCGTGGCCATACAGGCGGTTAGTGTCATGGGTGAAATTTGAAATCAAGCCAATCTGAGAGAAAAGAAGGGGAGAGATGAGCCAGTACGAGAGGGTGACCAGGAGTGCCTGGTCTCCTGGAGACAGGTAGATTTCTGTAAGCTGGAGAAGATGGAGAGAGTGTGGAAGATAAAGCTTCCAGATGAAGGACCACTGTTTAATGCTCTCACTGGAATCGCAGAGGGCACAGCGGAAGGGGACGGCAGATGAGAATCGGGCTGTGGAGGAGTGGGACCAAAGTGAATGAGAGGGAAGAGATGGAAGAGAGAGCAAGGGAGGGGGAAGGGACTTACCTTGGCAAACAGTATCAGGATCACAGGGATTAGGGGAGGATGAGGTGGGAATTTGTTAAGCATGGAATACCATTCATTTGAGTTTCCATTTCCCAGGGTCCATGATGACAGACAGAAAGAGACCACAGTATCTGTTCTCAAACAGCTTGAGAAGGAATTGAGCCAGCAGAGTGACCGGGACGGGCGTCTGGGTCAGTCAATACCTGGCGATGGGTTCCTAGGGTTCCTGTTGGAATTCATACCCAGAACCTGTTCTGTGCCTGATCCCAATGTGACTGAGAATGTGAGCACGGGGAGCATGCGCTTAGCTCCTGCTGTCTCTGGCCCTAGTCCTGGATGATCATGAGGTGCTTCCTCTTGGAGAACTTAGTAGATAGCGTGGGCTGAGGCATCATTGCTTTTCTCATAGGGTGTCAGGGTAGATGCGGGTGTCCACACAGGACAGTTGATTTAAGGATAAGAGTGCAAAGCTCAGGCCCTCTGGGTGTGCCCATCAGATTGGCTGCCTTACTAGGTTGTTCTCAGGGCCACTGATGCTAAAAGTGAGGTGCAGGGGAGAGAGGAATCTGGGCCAGTGTGGCCAAAATAGTTGAATGGGTGCCGTTGATTAGAATGGGCCTTGAAGGTGACTATGACATCAGCACCAGGGACAGGAAAGTGTGCAAAGGTTTGAGTAGCCCAGGGACAGACCACTCTGCATGGAGTGGAGCAGCAGATGAAACTGGAAGATGGAGGATGGGACCTTGAATGCCAGGCTAAGGAGCAGCCAATTGAGAACCAGTGCTTTCTTTCCCTGAATGTGGTTGTTCCCCAGCTTTCTCTCTGAGGCTGTCCTCTCTTCTCCCTCTATTTTTTTTTAAACAGGGCAATGAGGGTTAAGTGACTTGCCCAGGGTCACACAGCTAGTAAGTGTCAAGTGTCTGAGGCTGGATTTGAACTCAGGTCCTCCTGAATCCAGGGCCGGTGCTCTGTCCACTGCGCCACCTAGCTGCCCCCCTCCCTCTATTCTTGCTGGGTGAGCTCATCAGTCCCATGACTTCAGGTCTCATCTCTACATAGATGGCTCGAAATCTACATGTCTGCCCCATCTCTCTCCTGTGGGACCAGTCCTACCGCTCCAGCATCTCAAACTCAACAGGATCAAAATGGAACTCATCTCTTTGCCCCCCACTTCCCTGTTCCCTTCCCTCTGCACCCAGCCCAGTGTCTGTCCTTGGTGCTCAGCTCTCCCTCACCCCATTTCTAAACAACGGCCAGGTTTTGTGGATTCTGCTGCCATGGTATCTTTCCTCTCTCCACTCATCCCATGGCCAGTCTCCTTTAGTTAGTCATCATTGTTCACCTGGACTATTAGGGGTCACCTAAGGATTGGTCTCCCCATATCTGGCCTCATCCCTCTCCAGTCTATCCCCCATCCAGACATCAGGTGGCCATTCCTAAAACATAGGCCTGACTTGGCCATTTCCCTGAAGATTCAGGGACAAAATACGATGTATCTGTTTGGCCTTTAAAGCCTAATGGAGCCTGGACCTGACCGATATTTCTAGTCTGGTTCTATGTTGCTTCTCCTCATGCATTCCCATAGCCAACTAAACCAGTCTACTGCCCCACACCTGACCTTCCATCCACTATCTTCATACCTTTGCCCAACCTCTCTCCCAAGGCCATGTTCTCCCTCCTAATCTTAGTCCCTTGGAATCCTTTGTTCCCTTCCAAAGTCAACCCAAGCACCACTTTCATCAGGAGAACTTTCCCCATGGGCCCAGTTGGTAGCACACCAGCATGTGTTTATCTGTGTAGGTAGTGCTTCCCTCGGAGGATGTAAGCTCTTTGAGGGCAGGAAGGGTTTTCCCTTTGCATCCCCACTGCCCAGCATGGAGTAGACACAGATGAAATGAAAGTCCTGAAAGCAACCCTGTGAGGATGCTGCTGTTCCCCACCTTCATTTTACAGGTGCTTCCAATGAGTCCTAGAGAGAAAAGCACCAGCACCATGAACAACAAGACTTTATTAAGCACCTACCACATGTTGGGCTCTGTGCTGACCACCGGGAAGAGCCCAGACCTCCCCTCAAGGAGCTCACCTTCTTCTGGGTGACACAACATGCCTATAACTCTGTATATACATGATGTCTACAGTATAAATGGGAGGTTTGTCAGAGGAGAGGCACGTGGGGCTGGGGGAGGGAGAGAAGGACTGGGACAGGCTTCTTGCAGACAGTGGGATCTGTTCTGAGTCTTGAAGTAAGTCAGGACATAGAGGGAAGAGGGGAGAGAATGTCAAGTCTGGGGGCCTTGGCCATGGTCCTGAGTGAACATCCTGTGGAGGCTCATGGAGCTGGAGCATTGAGTATGTGCAGGGGCATGGACCATAGGAAGACTGGAAAGGTAGGAGGGGGGCTACTTATAAAGGGCACTGAACTCCCCATGAAGAATTTTCTATTGGCTCCAGGAAGCAACAGGGAGCCAATGGAGGTTATGGAGCAGGGGGGTGACATGGTCAGATGTGAATTTTAAGAAAATCCCTTTGGTGACTGAATGGAGGATGGAGGGGAGGGGAGAGAGAGACTCGAGATGAGCAGCAACCCCCCTCCCCAGGAGCTACTAGCAGAGTCTAGGCATGAGGTGTTGACGGCCTCCCCCAGGGGAGGGGCAGTGTCTGAGGGGAGAGGGGACCATATTGGAGAGATATTGTGAAGGTAGAAACAACCCAAGACGTGCCAGCTTTAACACAATGACTTGGCCACTGAGTGGGGACTCAAACCTACGTGTGTTCATTTTCCCAACACACACAAACTCCTTGCCTCCTGGGCTGTGGTTACGTAGGGACTGGAGGAAGTTAGGGCGAGGCTTGGGACGGGGGTGGCCGTGAAGGGCTGAGTTCGGTGCCGCTGAGTAGGGTTGTGGTGAAACAGGAGCAATCAGGAGGGAGCATTGCGCTCAGTGAAAGACCACAAAATCTCTGTCCCTCCAGGAGCTGACACTCCACTGAAGGACAGAGATAAGGAAGCACAGAGTCCGTTTTCAGCACCCTGGACAGGCCCTCTCACAGACCCCCAGAAAGCTGCTGATGTTCAGGCTTTGGTCAGTGAGCATCCACCCAAAGTCATGGTTCATGAGCCCCACCAGGCCAAAGGATGTAATCCAACAGGACTGGAAAATAAGTGCTAAGAAAATTCCCCCCACATGTGCAGGGTACAATCTCCCCTAGATCACCGTATCAATACAGAGGGATGGGTCACACAGGCCTGGAGGGCATCAGTGGAGAGGTCTTCTTATGGAAGGAAACTGCCTGGGGCTGGGGCTCATGAGTGAGGGAGGCTGCTGCAGAACCACTCCCATGCTCTGCCGATATCATCAGGCAAATGGTTTTCTCAGAGGGGGTCCTCTGCTGCTTTCTGCCTGGCATATCTGCTGAGCTGCTCTCTGCTGGGAGTCAGCTACTGCTCCACCTGCTGCTGCCCATCTTCTGGCCTCATCTTCTTTCTTCTATGAGAAGGGGTCCACCAAATGTCTCTTTAGTTCAGTAGTTAAGTTTGGTTTGGATCTTTAACTCTTTTGTGATAAAGACTCTAGCTAGAGTCACAATAGCTAATAGGTGACATTTCTATATTATCATTTGATCCTCACAACAGTGGGAGGAAGACGCTACCCCATTTTACAGATGAGGGCACTGAAGCAGACAGGTTAAATTACTTGTCCAAGGTTACACATAGCTAGTGGTGTCTGAGGCTGGATTTGAACTTGAGTCTTCCTGATCCCAGGCCCAGTGTTCTATCCACTAGAGGAGCCCTTGGGCATTTTAAACCCTGTCCTTTGAACTCCTTTTCTGCTGTTGGTGTTCTGGGTCACTGAGTCAAGTCAACAAGGGTGTGTTAAGCACCTATTATGTGCTACGAGAAAAGGCTTAAAATTCCTTTTAACTCTTCCCAGAATCATAAATGCTTTTTTCAATTAAATTGAATTGACTCTTTCCAGAGACTCCCCTTAGCAGAATTACAAAGGAACCAAGAGAAGCAGGGGTGGGAAGATTGTTCCAAACCCATTTGGTGTCTCCAAGAGCCCCAGAGCAAGACAGAGAAGGTCCAGGTGGATCTGGTGGCTTTGGTCTGAACTTCTGCCAGACCCTCAGGCCCTTGGACTCCCTGCATATGCAAAGTTACAAGGAGTGACTTCAAGAGGAAGGACGAATAGATCAATGAAGACTGGGGGGTGAGGAAAGTGAGAGCCATAGGGGTCATCACTGGAGCCGTGAGGTCCTGACCTCATGGTGAGCCTTCCAGACATGGAATATCACAAGCACAAAGACACGGCTATGGAAGATGGAGTTGTTTGTATGTGGAACTGCTAGGAGGCCCCAAGACATGGGCAAGATAAACTGGAGAGGGGGAAGATCTCAGAGGGGATGCACCAAGATGAAGGGCTTCCAGGAAAGGCAGAGAAGTCTGGGAGGTTGCTGATATGGGGCTCATGGCTCAGCAGAGAAATCAAGTCTGGATGTCAACCTGAGAATCACCTACACAGAGCTGATCATTGGACCACAAGAGTTCACAATAGCAGGGGGAGAGCCAAGAGAGAACTACATCATGGAAACCACAGGAGGAAAGAGTTTAGAAGGAGGTAGTCAGCAGTGTGAGATAAGGTCATTGGGCATAGCAACTGAGAGGTTGTGGGTGACCTTGGAGAGAGTGGCTTCCATCGAGTGAAGAGAACCTCAGCCAGTTTGCAAGGACTGAGAAGTGAGTGGGAGGGGAAGCTATGGAGGCAAGATCTCCCAATGTTCCTTAAAAGATGAAACAGCTAAGGTGCCTTATTTGACAACCTTCTGGTTATTTATCGAGGTATAAAACAAGGTGGGCAGCTAGGTGGCGCAGTGGGTAGAGTGCTGAGCCTGGAGTCAGGAAGACCTGAGTTCAAATGCATCCTCAGACACTAGCTGTGTGACCCTGGACAAGTCACTTCACCCTGTTTGCCTCAGTTTCCTTATCTTTTAAATAAGCTAGAGAAGGAAGTGACAAACCACTCCAATATCTCTGCCAAGAAATCTCCAAATGGCATCATGAAGAGTCGAACACAACTGAAAACACCTGACCAACAACACAATAAGGTGATGCTTTCTAAAGCCTCTTCCACCACATCTAAGAGGAATTCCATCCAGAAGGGGAGGTCCTCTGGACACTTTTGTTTGCCCATGACATTGTAAGGTTGCCCTGAGCTCTGGAATGCCGAACAGCTTCCTACACTATGCACTTCATCACTCAAAGAAGTTTGGGTAACAGACAACTGCTGATTGGATGACCCACAGAAATGGCTCATCACTAAAGAGACCTTGGACAAGTAGTCTATGAGTTGGGCTCAAAATCAGACAAGGAGGAGAGAGCGGGATGGATTGCTTTTCTAAAAGGGAGCAGCTCTTGGAATTATCTGGAACAAAAGGCCATCATTTAACAGCAGTGTTATTCCTGGAACTGTGTGTGGTGTCCAAGCATGGAAGTAGAGGATCTCTGAAGGGTGATCATTCGAAGCTGCAATATGTCACAGAAGAGGAATTCAAAGGCACAGTGTACGGATTCCCATCAGAGAGATGTACGAGCAAGTAGAAGGCTGAGCAGGTCATGGAGAGAGAGTGAGGGATTGCCACTGGATGGTCGATATTCACGTCTGCCCAGAGAATGTGAGAAGGGCTTCCTAGAACGTGAGACAATTCCCATTGGCTTTGGGAGAACCTGAATAGAGATTGGGCAGAGTGGGCAGCCATGGGGGAAGTGTGATCTCCACTATGGAAGCAAGCACCCACACAGAGAAGATTTCTTATTCATTCAAGGGTCAAAGGAAGAGCTTAGGAGAGGAGTCGTCTGTTTCCAGTTGAACTGTATCTGTGACCCCACAGAACTCTTGTAAGAAAATGCCTTCTACCTAGCCTGATTCACCTTTGAGAGCTGCCTGGGGCCCTGAGGTGGGAGTGACTAGCCCAGGACCCCCCAGCCAGTCTTCCCAACTGGGATTAGGTCCTTCTCTATTAAGCAAGCTGCCTGTTTAGACCAGGAGAGAGCAGCTGTGGACAAAGGGCCAGTCCACTGGGGAAGTGGCAGCAGAGGGTGCAGAGGCTGGATAGGGGAGTGGTTAGAAGCCTGGTTCATAGGGCAGGAAGGAGCCTCAGAAGCCATTGAGTAAAACCTCCTCATTGGATAGGGGAGGGAGAGTGAGTGACCTGTCCAGTGCCATGCAGAGAACAAGCCCCAGAGCCTGGGAGTCAGGAGGCATCACCGGCCAGCCGTGTGATCACAGCATCAGGTTGCTGCCGGGATTTGCCTGCAGAGTTATCCCTCAGCGTTAGGACTTTTGGTTCCACCTCTGCGTGGCTTCTGCCTGTTCCAGATTTCCCCTGCCTTTGGGGGTCCTCCCCTGGCTGGGGGTGGAGAAGGCAGGTCTTTTTCTTAGTCCATCAGTCAGCCAACGACACATGCATTTTTAAATATAGTTTCTGTTCCTCCAATTACATGTTAAAACAATTTTTTGACGTTTTAAAAAAGTTTTGAGTTCCAAATTCTATCCCTCTGTCCCTCACTCCCCTCCCCCTTCCCTGAGACTGTAAGCAATCTGATATAGGTTATACAGCCAATGACATATTTATTAAATGCCTACTATGTGCCAGCCAGTGGAAAATCTTTGGGCAGGTTACAAGAGAAAAGCCCCAAGTCCTTATTCAGCAGCCGCTTGGTGGAGTGGGGATGGAGGAGGGGAAAATGGGAAGCGCCCTTTGATTCAGCAGAGAAGAGTAGGGGAGGGGCTGGGAACAGGACTCGGGTGGGCTCTTGGAGATCGCCCAACCCAGACCTGATTCTACCGATGAAGAAGTCAAAGGCCTTCCAGACAGGAGGAGACTCACCAAGGTCATTGAGCTGCCCTTTGGGGTCACCTCGATCAGCCCCCTCTGTCAGAGGAAAACACTGACGATGCCTACAGAGATGAGAGGCGACAGGCCCAGGCAAAGAGACGGGCAAGGGGTCTTAGAGGTGCCGTCTGTGCCCCTCAGTTAATTGGAAGGGAAACTGAGACCAGAGAGGGCTCTGTGTCAGGAGGGTATCCCATAGGGGGCAGAGACGGAAGAAAGCCAGGCTTCTGGATAGACCCCCCAGCTCCTTCCCTGGCCCGTCCCCCAACTCTCTAAACCCCTGTTTTTCAGGCTCCTGGTAATTGGGGCAGGGGAGAGATGGGGGAGGGGGCAGTGTGACCTACCTGCAGACCTGAGAGTGCCCTCCTCCCTCGCCAGCACCAACTTGCTGAGCCAAGTTCACGCCTCTATATTTATCTGTAGCACCCACAGAAGTGAGAAGACCGGGAGAGGCAGGGTCCTGGATCCCTGCGCCCTCGTCTCCGGCAGCCTCCTCCCCTCCCTTCCCCTCCCCCTCCCCCATGCCTCCTCCCTTTCTCTCCACTTCCCAGGTCAGAGCTGGAAGGACCCATTCGAGGTATTTTCACCGTAAGCCCATTTTCCAGATGCCCAGGAAAGGAAAGTGACTTGCTCAAGGTTATGGAGTAAGTGGAGGACAGAGCTGGACTCCCTCCTAGCCCAGGTCTCCTTCCCCTCGGCCACACTCCCTCCAGCGCGTATTACAAACCCCAGACCAAAGTACTTTAACGAAGGAAGCTGACCTTTAGAGAGCATCACGTCCAAAGCCCGAGTCCCCTCAGTCTACGGAGGGGACATCCAAGGCCAAGGTCACACAAAGCCCTTACACGGCGGGTGGGGGGGGGAGGGAGGGAAGGAGCAGATCCTGGAGCTCCACCCCCCCCTTCCCCCATTGCTCCCACCACAATTTCCCCTTCCAGATGCCGCCAATCCCTGACTCCTAGCCATCGCTCTATGCCCGACACATCCAGTCTCCCCCCAATCCAGACGTTTTCCTCTTTCTTTATTATTACAGTGGCAAGTATTACAGTATTACAGTGGCAAGAGTGCTGGCCTTGGAATCAGGGAGATCTGGATTCAAATTCTGCCTCTGCTGGTTCCTAGCTGCAGGACCCTCTCCATGAGTGGAGTCATGGCCCAGGGCTCTATTGGCTCTGCAGCTTGGCCCTTGAACTTCCGCCCACTGTGGTGTTGGCATGCAGCTGTCTCCCCACCGACTGCAGTCGGAAGGAGCCATGGAGATGAACGAGCCAACCCCTTCATCTTTCAGCCAGGGCTGAGGACTCACTCAAGGTCACACAGTCCTTCAGTCATCAGCAGATAGATTTCTGTCTGCTTCTACTGGCTTCCCCAACATCACCTTCGTCTTCTCCACCTTCATTCATCTCCTCCCCTCTCCTCCCTTTTCTCTCTTCCCTCTTCTCTAAATGCACCTTCTTCCCTTCAATGTTTATCAGAAATAATAGCCATCATCAGGTACCTGCTATATACCAGGCACGGGCTAAACTTTTACAAGCATGATCTCATTTGATCCTCACAACAACCCTGCAAGGCTACTCCTGTTATGATTCTCATTTTACAGATGAGGAACCTGAGACAGGCATGGATTAAGTGACTTGTCCAAGGTCACACGGCTAGTTAAGTGAGACCAGATTTGAACTCAGCTCTTTCTGACTCCAGGTACCGCCTGGCTGCAATGACTGTGTTAGGGAGACAAAGAAAAAGAAATGGACCAGTCCATCTAAGAGCTTACAGAACATGTGCCTAATAAATACAAAGGTTAGGTGACAGGGCCTGGGCCCATGATTTCACCAGGAACTCCCAGCTAAGGGAACACCCTCCACCAGAACAGAACACCTTTGCAACTTTGAGTCGGAAACATTCCTGGGGCGTTGAGAGGTAGGTAGGTCATTTTCTCAGGATCATTCAGAAGGGTATCGGAGGACCTAGACCTGAGTTCTATCAATTAGCAGGGGCCCCTAAAGTCAGTACAAAGTACACGTGGAAAACACACAAAGCATTTTGAGGATGGGCCAGCCCAGAGGGACAGGGGTGGGGAGCTCAGCTGGAGGAGTCTCCCCTCCCCTCCCTCCTCTTTCCCCCTCCCTCTTTTTCTTTTCCTGGGGCTCTGTTCCCTTGGCCTGCCCATTCTCCAAATCCTAATTTCTTCCCTCCGTCCAGGCTTCCCCTCATCTCTTCCTTCCTCCTCACCTCTCTTTTCCTTTCCCAATCTCTTAGGCTTGGTGTCTTTTCCTTGCCCACTCACTGTCATACTGGAACTCCTTGAGATCAGGAACTGTTCCTGGCACACAGAAGGCATTTCATAGATGCCGGTCAATCGTCCTCTCCTTTTCCCTGTTCCCAAACCTCTCCCAACTTCTTCCCATGTCTTGGTTTCCTTCCCCATCCCTCTCTTTCCCTATTCTCCTTTCTTTCTGCCTTCATTTCCCCATCCTTCCCTCTTTTCTGTGGTGCTGCAGAAAGACTGGACTTTGGGGTCAGAGGACCTATGTGACCCTGGACACAGCATATCGCAGTAAAACGAGGGTCCCTTCCATCTCTAAATCTCTGATCATGTATTGCCTCCCCCCTCATCTTTTTCTTCTTTCTCTTTCTCTTTCTTCTCCCCTCTCCTTATTTCCCCTTCTGTCTCCATCTCCCAGGCCTTCCTCCCATTTTACAGATGAAATAACTGAGGTCTGGTAATGTGCAGGGACTTGCCCAAGGTCACAAAGTGATATGTAGTCCAGCTTAGCTTTGAACCCTGGGGCTCCATATGACTGGACCTGCTCCATCCTTCCTCTCTCTTCTCCTGACTCCCCTTCTGCTTTCGAGCCCCTCCCTCTGCTCTCTCTGCTCCTCCTCCCTCCTTCCCCCCTGCCTCTTTCACTCTCACATATTCTCTCCTCTCTCCTCTCTCTCTCCCCTTCTCTTCCCTCCCTCTCTCTTCCCTCTCTCTGTCTCTCTCCCTTCCTCCCTCCTTCCCCCAGCCTCTTTCACTCTCACACTCTCCCATCTCTCTCCCCCTCTCTCCCCTCCCTCTTTCTTCCCTCCCTCTCCCTCCTCTCTCTTCTCTCTCCTCCCTCCCTCTCTCCTCCTCCTCTCTCTCCTCCCTCTCTCTCTCCTCCCTCTCTCTCCCTCTCTCTGTCTCCCTCCCTTCCTCCCTCCCTCCCTCCCTCCTGTCGCTCCCTTCATCAGTATTCCTCTCCCGTCTCCTCCGCTCTCGGCTGCTCTCGGTGGCTGCCGCACCGCACCGTCCGAGGCAGGCGAGGCGGGGGCCGGGGCCGGGGCCGGGGCCTGGGGGGGGGTGGGGGGGAGAGCGGAGCCGCCGGGGCCCCAGGAAGGCGGGCAGGAGGCAGGCAGGCAGGCGGCCGAGAGACAAGGAGGGAGGCTGCAGGCAGGCAGGCAGGCAGGAGCCAGCCCGGGGGGGGCCAGGAAGGCAGGCGCAGAGCGCCCCCCTCCCCAAGCTGTGCCTCCGCGCCCGCCCCGCCCCGCCTGGGGAGGGGGCACTGAGGAACAGGAGCAGGAGCAGGAAGAGAGACCCCGGCCCCGCCGCAGCCCCGCCCCCAGACCCCTGCGCCTCGCTGGGGGGTCATCCCCCCCCCCGGGGCTGGCCATGCAGCGTCCCCGAGGGAGCCCCGCCTCTCGCTGTGAGTAGCTTGGGGAGGGGGCCCTGCGCCCCCCCTCTAATGAGGGAGGGACGCTAGGATAGGGCGGGGGGGCGGGATCTCCTTAGAGAACCAAAAAGGGGGGGTGATTCTGGGCCAGGTGTGTGTTTATGGAGGGGATCCCTCCCTGTCCTTGGGAGGGGGCAGGCTGCGCGCCCAGCCTGGGGAGGGGGGAGATCTGGGATTGAGGACAAGACATGTGGGCTACTGTGCAGGTTTGGGGGCTGCTCCCCCCTCTTCCGGGGCGGGAGGCAAAGTCCCCTCTTTGCCGCCGCTGTTGGGGGTTGGGGGGGCCATGCCGGTGATGGGGAGGGGGGGAGGAGAGAGGCGGGCACGGGGTTTCCTTGGTGACCGTGCCTGGCAGGAGCCGTTGCCACGGCAACCGAGGAGAACCGGGGAGTTTGGGAAGTAAGAATGGAAAAGGTGGTGGGGGTGAATGCGGAGAGAGGGGGCCCAACCTCCTCTCCCCACTCCAGTCCTTGGCCCTGTGCCCCCCGGAGTCCCCATCTGCCAACCCTCTGCCATTCCTTTCCCCAACCCCATCCTATGGGTCCATCCTTAGCGCTCTCCCCAGTCCCGACCCCTTCCCTTCCCCCTCCTCTTCATTCCTCTCTCCATTCCCCACGTCTCTACCCAAATTCTGCCTGTTTTCTTCCATAGCCATCCATCTTCCCACTACTCATAGCACTGCCCAACCCCTCCCCACATCCATGGCCCTCTCCCCTCTTCTCTTCCTCTCTTCACACCTCTCTCGGTCATGATCTTTCTTTACATCCCCATCTCCTCATTCCTATTGCCAATACTCACCCTCTGCTCACCCCTTACCTCCCTACCTCCCCCCTCCTTCATGTCTCCATGATTGTTCCTGTCCTCACCCTTTATCCTTCTTCCTCCGGCTCTCCTTTATCCTACCCTTCTAGTCCATCCCTCTCCCAGCTCCATCCCTCTTCTTTGGGAATCTCTGTCGCCCTTCCCGGATCTTCAGCTAGTCCCCAGATACGCATCTGCATCTCCCACCCCAGCTCTCTTCCCATCTTTCTGCCCAAGGATCCATCCTTCTTTCCAGAGCTTCCGGCTCCTCCAGTCCCAGCCCGGGACCTCATTTCCAGTCCCAGTACCCTCCCCCAGAATCATTCCACTCCTCAAAGGCCCCAGGCCTCATTCCTTAGGACCAGCATCCATTCCCCTAATATTCCCAACCATCTCTCCCAGGGCCCCTTCCTCATCCCTCTCCCCAAGGTCCCTACCCAACCCCATGCCCTCCTCCCAGAGTCCCCATCCTTATCTGTCTCCCCCAGGGACCCATTTCTCTCCCTTGAGATCCCCAAACTCAGGCCCTCAATCCATACTTGGCTATTGCCCCCATTCTTCTCCTCCTAGATCTTCCTGTTCTGCTCCTTTTGCTTCCCCATGGCCTCCACCCAACCCCTCAAATCTCTGACCCATCCAGAGTGCTCCCTCTGTCCCCCATGCTCCTCCCCCTGCTCCCCCTCCCCATTATGCCCCTCCTCCTTTCACCCTCCAAGCAGTTATCTCTTGGAAGCCTATTATTGAGGTGGGGAATTCCCCTGAGGAGGGGCTAACTCCAGGGAGGGGAGCCTCAGGCTCTCCCTGAGCCCCCCCCACCCCCCACCCTCTGGGCCAGGAGCTGCAGTCATCTTCTCTGCATCGCCCCATTGCTATGCGCCTCACATCCCTAGTCCCAGCCCGCGCAGCCGCCAGACAGGAACTGAGGCAGCAGCGGCAGGCTCTGGGAGGAATTGGAGCCGACTACCTTCCAGGCCCCCTCGGGCAGCCCCAGTGCCTTGTCCCCCAGTCCCTTAGAAGCTGCAGGGGTTCTAGCTGTCCCCGAGGCCCAGAGCATGCTCCCCCATCTCTCCCTCTCCTCTCCTCACTCTCCCCCTGGTTCCTACCTCCTTCCTTTTCCCTGAGTTTCCCCATATTGTGGTATCTGCTTCTCTTCATGCTGCAAACTCACACATATACACAGGAAGGACATATCTGGAATTGGAGAGAGACATACTGAGTGAGCGAGAAGCTCTAAGAAAGACACACACAGGGTGAGAGGGACACACACACACACACACACACACACACACTCTGAATGAAAGAAATACACAGGATGAGAGACTCACGGGATGAGAAGGACACAGGCAGGATGAGAGCAATAGACAGGGTGAGACGCAGCAGGTAAGAGGCCCAGAGGCTCAGTATGTCCGTCCAGCTGACTTGAGATGCCCATTCAGGGTCTGTGAGGAGCCACTGGGAGAGGCAATACAACAGCTTTTGGACAGTGTTTAATTTACATTCCATTTGATTCTCAAAATGGCCCTTTGAGGGAAGCAGTATGCAGGTGCTCACCCCATTTACCAGGGAGGAAACAGGCCCCTGAAAGGAGAAGTGACTTGCCCGAGGCCACCCCGCTCCTAAATGCCCTCCAGCCCTGAGTCTTTCCCTTTCAAAACACTGAGTTACAAAGAATATAAAGAAATAAAGAGATAGTGGGGGAGGGGGTGTTAGAGAGAAGCTACAGTCGGGCTCCAGAGATTTACATGGTATCAAACACACACACACACACCACCTGACTCTGATTCCTACTCACTGAGAAACAAACACTCAGGCAGAGAGACCCCTCCTCAGAATTAGGAGGAGAAATACACATACACAGAGTTACAGAAAGGAGGCTGAATCAATCCTCATCACCCAAATATGGAATTAGAGGCTTGAACAGTAACAGACCCCAAAGCCACCCAGAGCCAGAGAGACAATCGTCAGGAGGACAGAGGTGAGCATGGAGCCTTCCACAGCCCCAGCCAAGAGGGGATCCACAGAGGGACAAAGACCTTGCCTTAGACCCCCCCACACACACACACACAGATGCCAAGGGCTTCATACACGGTGTGAGTTACAAACAGAGACAGCTCACTTACTATCAGGCTGATGGTGAAAGAGACATTGAGAATCAGAGAAAGTGCGATGTCAGAGCTGGGAGGAACCTTGTAACATGGAACATTAGAGTCAGATTATCTGGCCCAGCCCCCTAGACAGCCACAAAGTTATTGAGCCCCGCCACCCCCCATGTGTCTGTGTCTGTATGTGTCTCTTTCTCTCTGTGTGTCTCCGTCTCTGTCTCTGTCTCTGTCTCTGTCTCTCTGTCTCTATCTCTGTCTCTGTCTCTCTCTGTCTCTGTCTCTCTTTCTCACACACACACACACACACACACACACACACAGAGTCATCCCCACACAATCAGTCCTGCGTGCTATGAGATACAAACAGCATCCTAGAGAGACAGCCAGAGAGCTAAGAGGAAGAGGCCAGCTCATATTAAAGGCTCCTCCAGAGCCCAGAGAAGAAGTGACAGAGCATTGGGGGTGGGGGGCACAATCGAGTGACATCAATACAGAGAAGCATCTTTCCATAGTGGCCCCCTCTCCCTCAGCACACTCGCAGGCACGCCTGAACACAGGTCCTCCATTGGCCTGTGACTCTGTGGAAGGAGACAGAGGGCTTGGGAAGAGACCTTTGCTAGGAGGAGGAGCTGGGTTCTCCCTGCTGGCTTCCACCCCCACCTCACCCCTGAACTTTCTCATCTGGTGACCTCTTCTCTCAGCCCCCTTCAGCTCCTAGTCTCTGTCTGCCTGCCCCGTTTTCTTTCTTTGCAATCTGACTTTATTGATCACTTGTCTCTCTGTGTGTGTCTCCCTCTCTCCATCTTCATCATCCATCTTCATCTTTCATTCCCTCCATCACCTTTTCCACTCATCCTTCCCTTCTTATTGCCCATCTGTCTAAATGCGGCATCTCAAGTTGCCTGGCTCTGTCATTCTCCCCCCTCCACCACCACTCTCCAGCCTCCTGCCCCACTCCCACTCTCTTCAGTTCCTGCTGCATTCTTCTCTTGTCTTTGACCTGTCCTCCTTGGTCTGAACCCTCCCCTGCTGTCCCTGCGCTTTGCTGCTCCATGTCTCTGGCCCCATCTCAGGATCACCGCCTTCATGTCACTTTCTCTGCGTTGGACCCTCTCTGCCCACTTTTCTGTCATTCCACTGGGGCTTTGTTTTCTTTGGTTTCCTTTCACTCCCTTCTTTCTTTTCTTCTCCTTCCTCTTCTCTGTGGTCTTTCAGCCCCTCTTGGCCTCTTTCTTCTCTCTAAGAACCTCTCCTTTCATGCCTTTCCCTCTACTGGCCTAGGTCTGGCTTTGTCACTTACTCTGCCTCAGTCTCTTCTTTGTCTCTGTCTCACACCATGCGGTTGCCTTCAGACAACTTAGAGTCTGGTGAAGGATAGGACAAGCATAGATAACTGTAAGGTACACAATTTCATCCTAAGTGCTCAATGAATTCGGAGGGGATTGCTGTTCTTGAGCAATGTGGAAGCAGGGAGATGTCACTGTGATTTGGGGGAGAGGGGTTGTCAGGCTCAGTAATGCATGGGCACTTAGTGTTATTGTCTGGTTCTCCCTCAACAATGTCTAAGGTGGCCCAATGGATAGAGCATTGGGCCTGGAGTCAGGAAGACCTGAGTTCAAATTCAGCTTCAGACACTACTAGCTGTGGGATAGCCTCTGTTTGCCTCCATTTCCTCATCTGTAAAATGGGAATAATAAGTAGAACCTACCCCCCAGGTTTGTGAAGACCAAAGGAGAGAACATTTAGAAAATGCTTCACATCGTTCCTGGCACAGAGTAGGCATTTAATAAATATTTATGGAATGAATGCACAGAGTAGGTGATGGGATCTTGACTATGGCTTTGGTTGGAGGAGATGACATGATTCACATTCCCTCTCTTCTAAGGATATATGGGTGACAGGCGATAGCTGTTCCTTCCTTGGCCATGTCAAAGATCAGGGAACAGGAAGGTCTCTTTTGTGGAGGAGAGATGACCAGTTGGCTCCCTGTGTCAGCATAGAGGTGGCTCTGTTTCCCCTTCTCAGAGGATGGGTGACAGACTTTAGTCTTCCCTTCTTGATCCCCAACTATGTCACAGTCTGGGTGCCAGGGTGTAGATGTGTGGGCCTGATTCGCTCCCCCAAGCTGCCCTTGTCAAGGTGTAGAGGTGATCCGTGCTCCCATCATTCCACAGCCGTGCTCCGCGTGTCGTCTGGGTAAAGGCAACCATTTGGTTCCTACTGTCAGGAAATTGCTAACTGGCTCCCTGGGTCCAGGGGCAAATGACTCATTGCCCTTCTCATTTTTCTGGACAAGCTGTGGCTCTTTCCTCAACCCCATCCTACCAAACCCACACTCTTGTCAGGGTGTAGAATAATGATCCCTCGAGGAGTCGTCTAGTTCACTCCTTACTTTACAAATGAGAAAACTGAGCCTCAGAGAGAAGAGAATTGCCCAAAGTCATACAGTCAATGGAAGAGCCAGTTTTTGAACTCAGGTCTTCTGGCTCTAAATCTGAGGATCCTCAAAGCCCCATCATACCACAGTAGAGAAGCAATGTGGTCTATTAGAAAGAAGTTGGGGGCAGCTAGGTGGCGCAGTGGATAGACCACCGGCCCTGGATTCAGGAGGACCTGAGTTCACATCCAGCCTCAGACACTTAACACTTACTAGCTGTGTGACCCTGGGCAAGTCACTTAACCCCAATTGCCTCACCAAAAAAACAAAAACAAAAAAAAGCTCTATCTCAATGTCAGCTCCTCTTACTGGTTGCAGGTCACAGTTGACTGACCACAGCTACTTCGGTCAGTCAAAAATCTTCATCATGTCCCTGTTGCCTAGGGAATAAAATGTTTATTTTTTATTTTATATTATTTATTTGTTTTATTTTTTATTGATACCTTTTGTTTTTACACTACCCTTATTTTCAAAAGCATTGCTATCTCTGCCCCTACCCCTACTCCATGAGCCATCTTTGGAACAAAAAAGAAGAAAAACCCATCGCAGCAAAACTAACCCATACATCAACCCAGTCTTTCACACCCAGAGATTCCCACTCTTGCAAAGAGGGGAGGGAGGGGCATCTTCTTATCTCTTCTCCAGGCTCATTTGGTCATTATAATTACATGGTGTTCAGCATTAGAGTTTTCTGTGGTTGCTGTTCTTTCCATTTATGTTTTTGAAATTCCTCATGTATATTGTGTTCCTAATTCTGTTTGCCTCACTATGTTCATTATAATTAACTTTTATTTTCATGGCCCCGAAAGGCAAAACTGGGACAATTGTGCAAGTTGAAGGAACCCAGATTTTCCCTAGATGTAAGGAAAATTGCCCAATAATTAGAGCAGTTCAGAACAGAAGCATCAAGGCCAAGTGAGTGGAGCTAGGAAGATAAAGGTTCAGATCCCACCCCAACCACTTACTAGCTGGGTGACCAGAAGCAAATTGTGTCCCATCTCTGGACCTCCATTTCCTCTTTAGAACAGAGATCAGATTACCTAAAGTTCCTTCGCAGGCAGGGCTGTGAGGCTCACCTGAGGTAATGCATCTCAAGTGCTTTGCTCTCTGGTCAGGGTGTAGGTCTCTGTGTCAGGATAAAAGGGTATAAGGTTGTGATCCATACCTCCCCTCCTCACCCCCTCCCACCTCATTCATAGATGGTCACAACTGGAAGGACCCTTAGAGACCCTCCAAGTCATGAGCTCTTCACTTTTTTATGTGTTAATGACCCCTTTTTCAGATAGGGTGCAGCTGAAGTGCCCCTTCTCAGAATCATGGCTTAAATGCATAAAGTAAAGCACGCAGGATTACAAAGGACACTGATGTTATTGAAATAAAGATGCATTTTAATGGTTCATGGTCTTCCTGAAATTGGACTCCCAAGGGAGCCAGGGTAGGAACCTCTGCTCTGGTGCCCATCACATCTTCTCATGGAGGAGGAAGCTAAGGCGTTTGCCTGAAGTCATCACTCAGGGAAGTTGAGGCAAAGCCGGGAAGGTCTGTCTGACCCTCACTTGGCATGCAGGGCTGTCCCTAGATGTGAGGCAGTGCTTCCCCTGCCCTCAGAGTGGAGGTGACTGACGGGCTTCAGGCACTCCCTCAGGATGTGTAAGGGATAGTCTGTGGTCTCTCTTTTCTCTACACCCCCTTTTTCCTGAGCCCTTATTACAGTTTGGGTGGCTAGCCTCAGCCCCTCCCCCCGCCCCTCAGACTGGGTCAGGGTGACCATAAAGGGGGGCAGTTCTGTCTCAGGTGGGACTGCAGACAGCGCCCTCGCTGACCCCTGAAGGCAGGGTGGATTTGCCAGATGGGGGGGCACTAAAGGCAGCTGGGATGTTTAGAAAAAAGCAGGCAGTTCCTTCTCCCCCTCCCCCCCCCCCCCCGTTGCCTAGAAACCCACTCAAGACTGTTGTCATGGCAGTTGCAGACAGAAGAGGAAGTTGGGAGGGGGCTGTGGTGTTGCCCTAGGAAATGGAGGGGGTGGGGTGGAAATGTTGAGTCTCTACCCCCCCATCCCAGGGGGAGCAGGGAGCCAGGAGGGTGAGAACAAGTTGACAGAAGGAGCAGGTGCAGGGGCTAGGGGTGGGGCTAAGAGCTGGGGACAGACGCGGGTGTGGGAGAGCTTGAGGCCCCCCCAGAGCCCGTAGCTCTGGGCTCACATCTCAGCAAGGGCATTGATGAGCCGGAGGGCAACCAGAGGACCCCAAGTAGGGCGGGAGAGTCAGGACTCTCAGAGAGCAGCTGGGGGAGCTGGGACACGGAGGCAGGAGCATGGGCAGACACGGCCTTCAAGGCTCTAAGAACCGTCACCAGGAAGAGGGGCCGCGTTTGGTTTTTGCCCCTAGAAGGAGTAACAAGGGCTAAGCAGCTTTTAGCCAGACTTAAGGGAAAGCTTCCTAGTCAGTCCTAATCCCTAAGCATCAATTAAGCACCTACCGTGTGCTGGGCCACGTGCTAAGGCCAGGGATATGACAAGAGGCAAAGGACAGGCCCCGCCCTCAAAGAGCTTACAGGCCAATGGGAGAGACCACATAGAAACAAATACATAAAAAAACAAGCTGTATCTGGGATAAATGGGGGGCGATTAACAGGGGGATCCAACCTTCTGAAGAAGGTGAGAGCCAGGACTTGAGGGAAGCCAGAAGATGGGTGAGGAGGGGGAGCACGGGGAGGGCCAGACAAATAGCAAGAGTTCAGGGATGGAGGGTCTTCTCCGAGGCTTGGCCTGGAGACTGGGAGGGAGGGAGCGGCAGGTTGTGCCGGGCTTTGAAGGCCGAGCAGAGGCCATAGGGAGCCACTGGAGGTTACTGAGTGTGAGTGTTGGGTGGGGGGAGCTTCTCCCTTTGGGGACTGAATGGAGGGCGGCCCCTCCCCCCGGAAATCTCCCGGAAACGGTGGCTGATCAGAGATAGTGAGGACGGTGTAATGGGGAGGTCAGAAAGAGGAGAGGGTTTGGAGTGGAAGAGAATGATCTCCCTTCTGGACATGCTGAGGTTAAGATGTTTATGGGCCATCCAGACAGAAATGTTTAATGGGAAATTGGAAATGTGAGACTAGAGGTCAGGAGAGAGGTGAGGGCTGGATAAGTAGATTTGGGAATCATCAGCATCAAGATGATAATTGAATTTATGAGCGAGGATGAGATCACCAAGTGAGACAGTGAAGAAGGAGGATGAAGAGCCCAGGACAGAGGCCTGGGGGACAGACACAGCTAGAGGGAGGCTGAGGGGAAGCTGAGAGGCTCTGTCAGGCCCAGGCCTACCGAAGCCCCGTCCTTGGCCATGCTGGAGCACGGATGCCCACCAGTGGTTCCCGTGCCCTCAGAGGGAGCTGCCCCTGCCCAAAGGCACTTGCTTGGCAGTGCCCTCTGGGTGAGGTCAGTAAAGGAAGATGAGAAAGTGTGGTCAGACGGGGAGGAGGAGAGCCAGGGGCCAGGGAGGAAAAGAGTATCCAGGAGGAAGGGTGGTCAGCAGCATCAAAGGGGGTGAAGATAGAAAAAAGCCATCCAATTTAACCATTTATATCCAAGGCTGTCCCCAAGTGGAGCAGGTAGTGAGCTCCCCATCAGATGCAGACTGGATTGCCGCCTGGGGAGGATTTTGCTGCTGTGGCACAGGCTGGAGCAGATGAAGGCCCTGCGAGCTTTGAGTTGCTTTGGTTCTCTATAGGACTGGGGGTTCACTGGGCCGGATAACTGGATCCTGGGGAGAGAGGGTCAGGGACCAGTTATGGCTCTTCAGACATGTAAACAGACGGCTAAGGCATGGGAGTGTAAGAAGCAGGGCCAGCCAGGAAGCTTTGGCTAGAGGGGACCCCATGGGAAAAACCCTGGGGTTCAGGGGTAGAGAAGAGCATCAGAGAGAGCGTGCTGGAGGCACGCATCGAGGGTCTGGGGCCAAGCAGGTCCTGAGGGAATGGGACAGAGCTTGGGGACGGGGAGGAACTAGGGCAGGGAACAAATAACCGCAAGTACAGTCACTCAAGAGTGTATCTGTGTGTGTCTGTGTGTGCATTTTGTGTGTTAGGGAGTGTATGTATGTGCAAATTGATGTAAGTGTGTATGTATCTGTGTGTATGTTTATAAGTGTGTGCGAGAGTGTGAGTGTGTGAATGTATGTATGTGTGTATATTGTGTGAGTGTGGGTATTAGGGGTGAGTGTGTATGAGTGTGTATATGGGCATGTGTAAGTGTGGGTATGTACTGTGTGGGTGTAAGTATGTGAGAGTGTGTATTGTGTGATTGTGTATGAGTATGGGTGTGTATGTGTGAGTGTGTACATGTGTGAGTGTGTGTATTGTCCGATTGTGTACGTATGTGCATATTGTGTGTGAAAGTATATGTGTACATGTGTGAGTGTGTGAAGGGAAGCTTGAAGGTACGGAAGGCCCCACACCTCGAGGAAGGACAGAGTTAGGGGGCAGATGTGGGTCTTTGGGTACAGCCGAGGGGAACTCAGGGGAACAACATCGGTCGGCACCAGAACCTCCTGTCCAGTTCAGGACCACATTTCAGGAGGGAGCTAGACAGGGTCTGGACCACAGTGGCCGCTGGAAGCTGCCTGCAAGCTGCCCTGGGGCAGACCTTGGTGGGGGCAGGGCCTCACCCCTCCCATAACCCCCACAGCAGGGGCAGCAGGGGCAGCAGGCGCCACCCTCCCCATTTCACGGATCAGGATTTGCCCAAGGTCACCCTGCTCATAAGTGTCAGTTGGGGTGCCCACACTCAAGTCTCCCAGTGTCTGGGCTTCTCCAGGGGTGGGGATCTCCCCATCACCAAGCAATGGATTCCGTTCCACAAACATTAAGTGCTTGCTGCATGCACGGTTCTACTTCGCTCATTTGGAGTCAGTCAATTCAGCCCCTGGCCTCGCTCCCCTCTCCTGCCCTGGAGGGTAGAACACACCCATGGGTATAAGGCGGTGCGAGGCATTTGGGTCGGAGAGGAAGTGACAAAGCCTTCTCAGATGAGGGGACTCTTGTCCAGGAGGTCACAGACATGCCCTGCCACACACACTCTGAGACTGGGGCCGGGGGAGCAGGCCAAGGGAGAGGGAGAGCACGATTTGGGGTGCAGGGGGAAGGGCTTGGTGATAGAGGGGAGAGTGGGGGAGGGGGTGACCGGGTCTAGGGAGGGAGCAGGTCAGGTAGAGAGGTGGAGATGAGGCCTTGGTGGGGACCGATGATCAGGGACTGGAGAAAGGTGTGGGGGAGGGCAGAGAGTGGGAGTGGTGAGGCAGGTTTTCTTCTCTGGGGACCCTCTTCCCCCAGCCCCAACTCTTCCCTCCAAGGGCCAGTCATGTGTCTGCCTGATCTGCCTCTTTCTACACGGGGTGTGCTCCCAATGGACAGTGAGCTCCCTGGGGGCAGGGCCTGTCCCTGCCTTTATATCCTCAGGAGTGAGACTCAGGGCTAGGGCTGTGAAGAGGCGGTCAGAGCCCAGGAAGTCCTTAGAATAATGGTGGCCAATGGTCCCATTTTACAGAAGAGGGCACCAAGGTTCACAGCAGGGGCTGCCTCCTCAGTGGTCACACAGCGGAGACCTCCTGGTTCCCGGTCAGTCCCCTCTTACCTGGAGGGGATGTCCCCTTAGCTCCTCTCCTCTCCCTGCCCTTCCTCTCTGCTCCTCTCTCTACACACTCTCTGGGCTTTAGCCAGGGCCCTGAGCTTCTGTCCACACAGGGTGACAAAGTCCAAGAGGCAGGGACAACCACCGGCTGTTCTGCCATTTGCTGAATGAACTCGAGCATCTATGTTTCCCTTCTCCTTCCAAGCTTTATCTGACCCACTAATTATAGAACTGGGGTTGGTAATGAGGATACCTTACCTGGAATCAGAATTTCAGAGGAGGAGGGGCTCTCGGGAGTTGGACCTCATCCAATCCCCTTATTTTATAGATGGGGAAACTGAGTCCCAGGAAAGTGAAGGCTCGCACACAGTCCCATCAGAAGTGGGATTTTCCAGGAAAAAAAAAAAAAGAACTGTGGAGTATAGATGCTGAATGAACCATACTATTTCTTTTGTTTTGGGTGCTGTTGTTTTTTTCTATTTTGAGGTTTTTCATCATTGCTCTGATTTTTCTCTTATAACATGACTAATGCAGAAATAGGATTAATGTTATTATGTATATATATATATATATATATATATATATATATATAACCTATATCAGATTACCTGCTGTCTAGGGGAGGGGGGAGGGAGGGGAGGGAGGGGAGGGAGGGAGGAAAATCTGAAATGGTAAAGCTTGTATAAACAAAAGTTGAGAACTATCTTTACATGTAACGGGAAAAAATAAAATACTTCATTAATTTAAAAAATTAAAAAAGAAGTGGGATTTTACCCCAGGCCCCTGTCTCCAGCACCAGTAGAATTGCCATTGTATCCAAGCTGGACCTGTGAGCACCCATTCACTAGTTCTCAGAGTGGCTCGCTTGCCTGGGGAGTAGAGGTGTATCTGGGTGGGCACAAACAGGGCGGCTGCCCTGGACGATATTCTGCCATTCGTCTTTGAAAAGGGGGAGGGGAAGCGAGGAGAGCAAGGATGAGTTGACTGAGGACCCGGGACCAAGCCAGGCTGATGACAGGTCAGGAGAGGCGAGCATCCTAGCTAGGTGACCTTGGGCAAGCTTTCTGACTTCTGTGCACTTCCGTTTGCTCTGCTGGAAGAGGAAGGGGTTGGACCGTGATAGCCCAAAACAAAAACCAACCCAGCTTCGAGGCTGTGCTCTCCCCTCCAGTATTCCATCATCACATCCTTTTTCCAGGTCTGTCTGCCTTCTGTGCGCTAAGCTCTCTTGTGCCTCTGGTCTGCGTGGATGTGACCTTAGGAGGTTTATATACATACAGATTGTACTTAATGCATAATATAGACACACATCTGGACAATTACACATTGTCATTGTATTAATTTATCATTTAATTTGTATCTCTGGGTTCCAAATTCTTTCCCTCCCTCCCTCCCCCAACAAGAAAGCATGAAATACAATGGGAAGGTCTCTATTGGCAATCCCAGGGTCTCTTTCGGTTCTGGCCCTCTGTATTTGAAGGTTCTGTCCAGCTCCAACGTTCTACATTCCGAGGGCCCTTCAGACTCATGTGCTGGTGCCAACAGCCTTTCCAGTTCTAACATTCAATTCAATTCAATTTCACAAAGAGTTGGTTGTTAGGGACCGGTACTTTGCAAGACATTGGTGGTGGTGGGGGAGACCAAGACATAAGCAAACCAGTTTTAAGGATCTTATATTTGGGGGTCCTTTGAGCTCTGAAATTCTATGTTCTAAAGTCTTTTTAGCTCAAACATTCTAGGTTCTGTTTTAAAGCCCCTTACAATTAGGACATCCTATGTTCTCTTCCATCCCAGTTTTTTGGAGTTCTGTGTTCTAAGATCTTCCTAAGATCTTTTCTAATATTCTAAGAGTTAAAGTATGCAGCTAAGTATCACAGTGGATAGAGCCCTGGACTTGGAATCAGGAAGACTATCTTCCTGAATTCAAATCTGGCCTCAAACACTTACCAGCTGTGTGACCCTGGGCAAGTCACTTCACCCTGTTCACCTCGGTTTCCTCATCCATAAAATGAACTGGAGAAGGAAATGGCAAACGCCTCTGTCATCTCTGCCAAGCAAACTCCAGATGGGGATGCAGAGAGTCAGACACAACTGAAAGGACACAATGAGACCTAAAGTCTTCCAGACTTCCTCTGCTTCGAATCTGAGGTCCCTGCATGCAGCTGTCTCGAGGTCGCTTCTAGTTTTGACATTCTGTATTGCAGGTTCCAGGTCTCCTCTGGAGCTGACCTGACATTTTCCACTCTAAGTGAAAGGCCCTGTCCATCTTAGATACTGTGCTTTCTAAGTTCCCTTACGACTTTGGCATTCGATATCTGAAGATCTCTTCCATCCGTCTCCATTCTGTTCTGAGACTCCTTCCACTTCCCACCTTCTCTTTTTAAAATCTGGGTACTTTTTCAGCTCTGACACCCTTAGTGCTAAGGCTCTTCAAGCTCTAATGTTTAAATCTCTCCTAGCCCTGATCTGGGCGTGATGCGCCAGGTAACTCTCACGTTTTGTGTTCTTAAGTCCACTCTGCTCTTCAATGTTCTAAATCTACAGTGCAGACTCCCTTACTCAGGGTTCTGTGTTCTGTAGTCTTCTCTAGCCTTGACATCCTACGTTCTAGAGCCCATTCAAGCTTTGACAGTTTGTTTAACTTGATAAGCTTTTGTTATGTCATCGTCATGCATAAGGTCTGGTGTCCAGGCTGGGGATAAAAAAAATATCCTCACAACCCTCTCTCAGAAGCTACCAAGCCAACCCCAGGAGCCACCAACTGTCATTCAAGGCAAAAGTTGTGGAGGAGGGATATGAGAAGAGTTTGGAGGGTCAGGCGCCTTTCAGGGAAGTTGGGGAGGAGTTGGTAGAAGAGACAGAAGTGATGCAGCTGGCCTTGGAAGGAAGG
This sequence comes from Dromiciops gliroides, assembly GCF_019393635.1. NCBI lineage: Eukaryota > Metazoa > Chordata > Mammalia > Microbiotheria > Microbiotheriidae > Dromiciops > Dromiciops gliroides. The sequence continues at coordinate 666,218,674 of NC_057863.1, read as the reverse complement.
GAGGGACTTTGACAGATAGAAATTGAATGGGGGGGGGGGGGCGGAGAACATTTTTTTTAAAACACAGGACAAGAACAAGGAACGGGGCAGCTAGATGGCGCAGTGGATAGAGCATCGACCCTGGAGTCAGGAGGACCTGAGTTCAAATCTGGCCTCAGACAGTTGACACTTACTAGCTGTGTGACCCTGGGCAAGTCACTTAACCCCAATTGCCTCACCAAAAAAAAAAAAAAAAGAACAAGGAACAACAAAAGAATGGTCCAACAACTTGGTTCTAATGTGTGAAAGGGAAGTAGTATAAGATAAGGCTAGACAAATAGGTTGGAGCCAGATTGCACATGGCCAGCTTGTGTTTATATTTTATTCTAAAGACAATCAATAAACATTTATGAAGCACCTACTATGTGCCAGGCACTGTGCTAAGCTCTGGGGATACCAAAGGAGGCAAAAGAGTCCCTGCCCTCAAGAAGCTCACAATCTAATGGGGGAGACAACAAGCAAACAAATATATACAAACAAGTTATAGGAGGGATAAATAGGAAATCATTAACAGACGATGAGGAGTCCAGGATGACTCCTAGGGTGGGAACCTGGAGGACTGGGAGGAGTTTGTAATACAGTAATAGGAAAGGGAGGAGCCGGAGGGAGGAGTGTCTAGGGGGAAAGAGAATGAGTTCTATTTTGGACATGTTGACTGAGGTGAGAGATTGGAGGTCAGCAGAGGTATTGGGACAGGAGAGGTAGAACAGCATGAGCAGAGAGGCGGCAGTTGAATCCATGGGGGCTGATGAGGTCACCCATTGAAGTAGTATAGAGGAAGAGAAGGTGGCCCAGAACAGGACCCTGAGGGACACCTAATTAGAGGACATGGTTGGGAAGAGGATCCAGCAAAAGACTCAGAAGGAGAACAAGAAGAAGGAGGGGGTGGGTATCCTGAAAACCTCGAGAGAAGAGAGAGTGGCCAGCAGCGTCCAAGGCTGTAGAGAGGTCTAGGAGACCACGGATTGTGAAAAGGTCATGGGGGCAGAGGCCTGCAGGTTAAGGAGGTCATGTGGTCCTAAGAGCACAATAGGAAGGTGACTCAGGCCAGTGGAGGGAAGAGGCCAGAGGTCAAAAGAGCCCCTAGGAGGCTTTCCACATAGTCCAGGCAAGAAGAAATGAGGAGCTACTCTACGTGGTGGCCAATGGAGTGGAGACCAGAGGATGGGGGATACCCTAGCAAGATGAGGCCAGAGTCTTGGCCTCAAAGAGCATTAGCTCTCTGGAGAGCCCCGTGTTCTCAGGCACCTTCGAGCAAAGACAGCCTGCGGTTCTCTGGACTCTACACAGACTAGAGATTTGCTCCTGACCGTCCTTCTTTGACTCTCAGGTCTGCCCTCTGCCTAAACTCTCTAGGGCTCAGAGCGCCAAACCCCAGGCTGTGGGTCTGAACTCAACGCCGAGCCTCCTTCCCATTGCCAGCTCTCTCTGTTGACTCTTTCTTTGATTCTTGGCATCTCTGTGCTTGCCTCGGGGCCCCCCTCTCTTTCCTCCTATGTGCCGTGGCTTCTGCTGTCCACCATCCGCCATCTTTCTCTCTGGGTTTTGGTCTCTCCCTGCCTCTGTATTTCTGTATCTCCCGAGTTCCCTGTTCCCCATTATCTGTTTCTCCCACTTTCTCTGTGCTTCTAGAACGATCTCTTTCTTGCATCTCTGCCTTTCTCTTTGTGTATAGAGGGGGTGCTCCCTTTGGCTCAGTCTTTGGAGGTCTCCATCTCTGTGGCCCCTATTTCATCTGTTTCTCTGCTTCTCCTGCTTATGGGATGAGGAAAGGGGGAAGTCACTTGAGTTGTGTGAAACCCGGAGGGGGAGGGGGCTGGGAAGATAAGGATGGCTTGTAGTGGTGCCTCCCCCAGTGGTGTGGAAGGAAGCGTGGGCAGTTAGCTGTTCTTCTGGTGGAAGGAGGTGCTGCTCTGAGCATCCCAGTGCCCCTGTCTGTTTAGAGCTGTGAGGAACCCTAGAACACAGGAGCAGATCAAGGTTCAGAGGAAGGAAATGGACTTACTCAAGGTCACACAGCATTAGGCACAAAGTCCAGTCCAAACCCTGGGCTCCCAACACTCGGGTCAGCTTTCTCCATTCATTCTGCCACCAAGGAGAAAGAACTTGGCCTCAGCACTGCACTTGTTTCTGGGGAGTGAGTGGCAGCAACACGGTGGCCCCCTTGGGCTACTGGATACAAAACCCTGGGCCTGAGCTGGAAAGGCAGGGTTGTCAAAAGGGGGTGCTGGCTACAGATGTCTCTGGAGCTTGCTGGGGTTACCTAGGTGTGGCCATATCCTAGGACTGGGCATGCATGTGTGTGGTGTCGGGGAATAGTTGGAGATGCAGCTATAATTGGTGAGCAGGTAGAGCTGAGAACTAGGGGTGGATTATTTGTGGTGTAGTGTACCCATGGGGTGTGTATATGGGAATAAGCATCTCTGAGGTATGTGTATGTGTGTGTGTGTTTGGAACATGGGGGTAGATACACTTGTTGGGTGTCCCAGTATGTGTGTGTATATGTGTGTGTGTGTTTGTGTGAGTGTGTGAGTGTGAATGTGTGTGTTTGGGACATGGAGGCAGATACACTTGTTGGGTGTCCTGAGGTGTGGCAGGATTGAGGTACGTTTGGGTAAGGAGTCTAGCCAGAGAATGTGGCCAGGTGGATGTTACTGATTTGGGGGACCTGGGAACATATATTTGGCCAAATGGGGACTAGGTATCTTCAGCACAGGATATCACTTGGGAGAGGTGTACTGAAGAGGAGGGCAAATTAATTGGTAATGATAGGATCATAGGATTTAGGGCCAAAAGGGACCTTTGAGATAGTCACTCCCCTCATTTTACAGATGAGAAAACTGAGGCTGTGGGGGGATAGAGCTGGAGATGTTTGGGAGCAGGCAGCTCTGGAAGAATGCATCCATAGTGTATATGAGGACAGCTGGGGTGGGTGTTTCTGTGATGTGTGAGGAGTGGGGGGCAGATGGTGGGGGGGAGAAGGGGGAACTCAGCGGTGGAGCACCTGCCTTCATGGGTGTACCTATGGAATAGGAGATGGATGAGAGCCCTGTCTGTGGAGCTGGGGTGGGAGTAGTCTCTTGGACTATACAGTAGTAACAACATGTTGGCTAACTGGGGTTGGGGGTGGGTTACCAAGGTCTGGAGAATGTCAGTCAAGTTTGGCAGCCCTTTGGCCTGGGGAAGAACCTGAGAGAGCATGGCTGTGCTTTAGAGTTTGGGGGGTATCTTTGGGTTACACTGTTTGAGGCTCTGAGGGGCTGGGGGATGCAGATGACTTTGGACAGGGGGTGGGCTGTGTTGGGGGTGGAGGAGTTGTCTTTGGTCTGGGGCAGGGCTCGGGGCTGGAGAGGGAGGAAGAAAGGGAAATCCCCTTGGAGTTCTGTGGGTGAAGATGGTTTGGTGGTGGGGTGCCCCAGCGTGTGTGTGTGCGCGCGTACACCCAGACTGTACACTCTGAAGGTACAGTATGAAGTGGGGGGGAGAATTCTTGGGGTGGGGGGTTCACTCGAAGCATGGCGTGGGGGTAGATCTGCACAACCCACTTAGAGCCACAGTGGAAGTATGGGTGTAGAGTGCAGGCTAGGACCAAACAGAAGCCCCCACCCCCACCCCTCCTCCTCCTCTCTTCAGCTGCCCAGCCAGAACCAATGGGTTAATTAGATAACAGGGTCTTTGATTAGACCGGAGAAGGATGTAGGGAGGGAGATCTCTGGGACTGGGAAGGTTTCTCCTCATGTTATTTCTGCCCCCCCCAGGAGCCCCAGAGGAGGGAGAGGAGGGGGAGGAGAGGGAGGGTTGCAAGCCCTCCCCATTTTGAGCCTCCCCCAAGGAAGGAGGAGGAGAGGGGAGGGAGAAGGAGAGGGAGAGAACTGGGTCTCGGCTTGGCTCTGCACTGTCGTGTGACCAGAAACCCTAATCACTGCACAAAGAGAGAGAGAGAGAGAGAGAGAGAGAGAGAGGGAGAGCAGCCTGAGTGCTGGAGGAGGCAGAGACAGAGTGGGGGTGGGGGTGGGGGACAGTGCCAGGGACAGAGGCAGGAGCTGAGAGAGACAGCCACAGGGAGAGAGGGAAAAGCCCAGAACTGGTAGGAGAGAGGCAGCCAGCGTCAGAGAAAGAAGGGCAGCGACCCACAGAGACAGACAGAGATCCATAGAGAATCTGGGGGAACCTGAGGGGCCGAGGAGGAGGGAGGGAGGGCAGAGGAGAGGAGCTGAAGGAGATGGGGATGGAGACGAGAAGAGAGGGGAAGAGAGAGGAGGGGAAGAGAGCCAGAGAGATGCCTTGAGAAGGAAGGAGACTGAGCCAGCGGCTGAGCAGCCTGACCGCCCTGACCAGCGACGAGGGGAGGGAGGGAGGGCAGAGGCTCAGGGACCGGCTCCAAGGAGAGAAGGAGATGGAGGGAGAAAGAAGGAGGGCGGCGGGAGGAGGGGGGGCAGCAAAGGGGAGGAGAGCAAGGCAGATCCACTGAGAAGGGGGAGCCTGACGAGGGGAGGGGGGAGGGCAGAGGAAGGAGGAGAGGGGGAAGGGAAAGCAAGAGGGGAGGAGGAGGAGAAAGGGAGACAGAGGAAGAGAGGAGGAGGAGGGGGTGCATTGTGGGGTTGGGGGGGGAAGGAAGCTTGCAGAAAACTGGAGAGGGGACCGTGAGAGGCAGAGGAAGAAAAGCAAAGGCGCTGCTGCAGTGTCCACAAGTCTCCTATCCAACGCGGGCGGGGGGGGGGGGGGGGGGGGGCCGGGGGAGACTGGGACACCCTTGTGCCCCTCCCCCCGACCACCGCCAAGTGAGGAATTCCTTGGAGCTCGAGGGAAACACAGAGAACCCCTCAGGAAGGAATGTGCTGGGGGGGCCCGGGGGCGGGGAGAGGGGGACCTCTTGCCCTGAAGGAATCCGGAGCTGCTGGGGTGAGTGCACCTCACTATGGGGTGGGTGGTGAAAGGCAAGGGAGGGAGAAAGTGAAACCCGTGGAGAGATGGAGATGGAGAAAGAGACAGGCAATAGAAGTGGGGTGGGGAAGGAGAGCTGGAGACGCTGGAAGGAGGGGGAGGGTTCATGGGTGAGTAAGAAGGGGGTGTTGTTCTGGTCTAGGTGAGTGAGGGCTGAGGGTGCTGTTGGGGGGGAGGGAACATGGCCCTAGGCTCTGGGGGCAGCAGGAGAGCTGACCTCACCATCCCCGAAAAGTCTTGAGCATCACCTCTCCCCTTAAGGAGGGCCCCAAATCTTGGAGTCCTGAGAACTGGGGTACAACCAACACACCTAACTCACACACAGTGACTAGATCTGCAGATGAACACAGAGACACAGGGGGCAGGTGGAGATGGCGCATGGTTCTGAGAGTCGCAGAGGTGTGTGAGTGTGTGTGTGTGTGTGTGTGTGTGTGTGTGCGCGCGCGCGCGCGTGCTCACCCAAGGGGGTACCTCTGCCAGCAAATACCCAAGTCCAGAGAAATGTCTCTCTGTCTTTCTGCCCAGGTGTGTGCATGTGCTGGTGAGCCCTTGTCTACACTACTTGTGAAATGCGGGGGCTGTCAGGTGCTTCGGTGTGGGTGGGTGTTGTGTGTTAGGGTTTGTGTATGTCCCCATGCTCTGCTGAACTGAGGGTATGGAAAAGGGTGTAGACACCGATGTGTGTGTCTCTGTGTCTCTGTGTGTAGTGTGATGGTGTTGGGTGATAGTGTGTAAGTATGTGTGGTGATGTTTGAGGGGGTGGGTCAGTGGCACTGACGTCTGGGGGCCTGTCTTATACGCTGGCACAGAGTGTGTGGTGTTGGCGTGTGTCTGCTAGTATATTGTCTCTATGATGGGGTTTGTGAGTTCATTGTGTTACTGTATAGAGGGATTTGTTCCCTTGGCTTGGATATGTGTGGTTTTGTACATCTGTGAGTATGAGTGGAGCTGTGCCGGTAGAGTGTGTGTGTGTGTGCATGTTAGTGTGTGTGTGTGTGTGTGTGTGCGCGCGCGCGCGCGTGCATGCGTGTGTGTGTGTGTGTGTGCGTGTGTGTGTGTGTGTGTGTGTGTGTGTGTGTGTGTGCTTGCTCAGGAGAAGGTCTGCTAGAGTCAGAGCCCTGACCACATCCCAGCTCTTCTCTGGGCTACAGTGCCCGTGGGCAGGTCACCTCCCCTCCTAATCTGTAAAATGAAGGGGTGACCTCTGAGGCCCCTCCAGCTCTAGGTCCAGGATCTGTGGGGGTGGGGGGGTGGGGAGGGGGGGTGGGGAGGGGGGATGTATATGCTGGAGGAGTCGGGGAAGGAGATGTCTGTGTGTCTCAACTGGCCTGGGCTCCTGTGTCTGCTGATGGGGGACAGCCTGGGCATCCAGATGGGTGGGTCAGACCTGGGTGGGGGGAGAATCCAGAAATCACTGAATCGGCGAATTGAAAGAAAACAACAGTGAGGGCTCCTCTTTTCCCTAGAGGAGGAAAATGGACTCAGGAAGAGATAAAAACAGCTCCCAGTAGGACCAGACCCACCCTCCCCATTCTCTCCCAGCCCCTCAGCCCCGCCTTCCCTACAGTTCTCCCCCAATTCTGGGCCTTCTTTCCTCTCTTCCTGCTGAGCAGGGGGCAGTGCCGGGGGTCCTGGCCTCCAGGTCGCTCTCGCTAGGCATAGGGAGGCTGCCCCAAGGCAGGAGCCCCAGGAGCGGAGTAAGGGCCCTCTCTCTCCTTCCACACTCTCATGTCTGTGTCTTGTCTGGGCTTCTCTTGCCCTCCGTGTGTACCCTAGGGTCTGGCCCTCGAACCCTCTGCCTCCTGGGTTTCTCTTGCTCTCTCCTCTGTCTCTGTCCATCTCCCTGTGAGCTCTGCTCTCCCCTCTCCCTGTTCTTGCCTTTCTAACGCCCATTCCAGGATCTCTAGATCAGGAAGTTGTGCGTGTGCCCATTCGGTGCATGTGTGTATGCTGGCACGTGTGTGTGTGTGTGTGTGTGTGTGTGTGTGCCTGTAAGTGTGCTGTCCGACAATAGCAAACAGCCTCGTCTCTGGACCTCAGTTCCCTCGCCTAGGTCATCTCCAGGGTAGCTGGGTGGCCTTGGGAAGGGCGCTGCCCCTCTCTGGGCCTCCTGAGGGCATCTGACCAGGGGACTCTACTAGGACCTTCCAGTCCCCGAAGCCTGCGGATTGATGGGAGGACAGGGAGGGAGGCTGCGCCCTGGGCCTTGTCTGCTAACCACCCCTTCCTGTTCTGTCTCTGTCTCCCCACAGCCCCCCAGCGCACCAGCGTACCCCCCAGAGCATGAACATTGAGGATGGCTCGTCCTTGCAGCTCCCCGTGGCCCCTGCTGCTCCCCGGGAGGATGTCCTGGCCCCGAGGGGCCCTGCTCTTCCTCTGGCTCTGCTCCCCCCAGCTGGGGGGTGGTGGGGGAGGCGCAGCCCTGGCAGCAGCGGCTGGAGGGGGATCCCCACCGGCCACGTCCTGCCCGGCAGCCTGTTCCTGCAGCAACCAGGCCAGCCGGGTGATCTGTACTCGACGGGAACTGGCTGAGGTCCCAGCCAGCATCCCCGTCAACACGCGATACTTGAACCTCCAGGAGAACGGGATCCAGGTGAGCGGTGGGAGGCTCTGGCCCAGGCCAGAGAGGACTTTGGGGAGATGGGCGGGTCGGCCCCAACCACCCCAGGGGCCTGGCCAGGGCTCCTCTTTCCTATGGCACTTTGAGTTTTACGGAGCAGTGTTCTCCCAACTGCCAGGGAGCTATGGTGAGCAAGACTGTCCCCATTTTACGGATAAGGAAACTGAGGCTCGGTCAGAGAAGGGAAATAACATGGCCAGGTTCCCCCAACTCATCAGTGTGTGAAGCCAGAAGGAAGAGCAGAAAGGGAGACTGCCTTGGGGTCGATAAGAGGAGACCCCTCCTCATCCCTGGGCTGTCCTGTCATGGCATCCGTGGCCTTCTGAGGTAGTGACTTCACTCCTGATGGTCCGAGCTCAAGCAGGCTCATTGTGGAGATGATAGCTGCCTAACTTTATTTAGGCCACAAGGCCCCTCCACTCTCTCCCCGCCACGGTTTTTCCATCTGTAAAATAAGGGGTGGGAGGTGAGGGCCTCTCAAGTCCCTCTGATTCCTCCCGTCGTAAGAACCCCCTGTTCCTTGGGCTCAGATGCCTCGTTCTCAGAACCGCCCCAAGCTCCGGGTTCTTTGATTCTGTGAGTGGGGCCGAGCTCTCCGGCCCCGCCCCTCAGGCCAGGGGGCGGGCTCAGCCCCTGCCCCCGGGGGTCCCCCACCTCTCAGCAGCGCCGTCCTTCAGGGTCTGTGGCCCCCAGAGAGCAGCCGAGTCTAACCCTCAGGACTTGCCCCGCTGGGCCATGTCTTGTCCTCTTTGACTTTCAGACTGGGAGTGGGGAGGGTCCCCCAGAAGATTCCTCTGAAGCAAAGGCAGGGTAGGGTCCTGAGGGTGGCTCGTGCTCCTGGTCTCTGTTACTGACTCTTTCAAGCTGCACTCTTTGTCTAGACTTAAGAGCATCCTAACGGACTCGACACTTCACTGAATCCAGTTCCCTTCTCTTACCTAGGAGGAATGTGAGGGTTGGGAGCGAAGGGATTTGCTCAAGGTTAGGCAGCTGGGCCCAGGGACAGAGTCTCAGGCTTAGAGCTGAGGGAGAAACAAAGGAGGCAAGCTGTGGGTGGATGGGGGCGACACTCAAGTCCAGAGTAGGGGAATGACCTCCCCCAAGTCACACCAGCCTGATGGGCCATGCCACCAGCCTGGGAGCAGGGGCTTCCTGGCTGCACCATCCAGGATGTCTGGGCAGTCTGCTCACCCGCAAGCCTCAGTCGGAGTCTCACTGGGAGCTGCCACGGCCAAAAAAATCTGCCTCTGTCCTCTCTCTCTTTCTCTGTGTCTCTCTTTGTCTCTGTCTCTGTCTCTTTCTGTCTGTCTGTCTCTCACTCTCCTCTCTCTCTCTCTCTCTCTCTCTCTCTCTCTCTCTCTCTCTCTCTCTCTCTCTCTCTCTCTCTCACACACACACACACACACACACACACACACACACACACACAACTGGAACACATAATCCACAGATAAGAAACCTACAAACAAAATGGGGTAGGTTGTGCCCGGGTGGGTGAGAGGATCAGAGAAGGTGGCACTTTAGTTCTGTGGGGCAAAATTAGGAGGGATAGTGGGAGCACAGGTTAAGAAAAAGCTGGGACTGTGTCAGGGGCTTGTGGCCAGGCCCCACCCGGGGTGCTGGGTGCAGCTCTGGGCACCACAGTCAGGCCAGGACATTCCCAGGCTGGGCAGCCACAGCGAGGAAGGGCCTCTGGACATGCCATATGGGCATCAGTGGGAGGCACCAAGCAAGTTTAGCTTGGAGACGACTCCAAAGACCAAGGCTTCCATCACGTTTTTAGGAAGCTGGCATGTAGAGAAAGGGCACACTTCTCCTGTCTAACCCCAGAGGGATGGGCCAGAAGAAGTGGGGGGAAGGTGCACTGATTCTTGGGGTCCCCAAGCAGAACGGTTGTCCCTCACTAGAAGTGTCCAGACAAAAGCTGGGTCACTGACCAGTTCAAATATTGGAGCAGGGCTTTTGGGGAGAGGGGGTGGGTGGTTCTGTGATTCTGAGGGGCCATCTCTGGCCTGGAACTTGATGCACACGGCAAGGAGTCCCAGGAGATGAGGTCAGAATGTCTCACATGGAGCAGTGCCAGTTTGTGGAGGGCCTTGAATGCTGGGCAAGAGTCTGACCCTGCCTTGGTAGGCGATAGGGATTTGGAGTAAAGTTTGGGGGAAGGCAGGTCATGATGTCGGCATGGAAAGTCTCTTCATTGGAGTCAATTGCAGGGATTTGTGCTCAGCTGGCATGGCCTCTGAAAGTGCAGGGTCCATTTCAGGCCCCAAGGAAACATGGGAGAAAGACGGTTGGTGGAATGTCTGTGAAAATGTTTGGGGAAAGTTACAAAGCGCTTCCAAAAGAGTCGGGGCAGCTCAGGCTGGAACAGGTTTTGAAGGGCATCCTGCCCAACTGACTGCCCAGTTCAGGGAGCCCCATCATCACCCACAGTCACCTAGTGGGAACCTCAGAGGTTGCCGAGGTCAACTCAGATCTGAACAGTAATCTGCTTCCCAACATCTAGGAAAGGGCCAGGAGATCTCCAAGCATGGAGAACTCATTACCTACTGAGGCAGCCTGTTCCAATTTTGGAGAGCTCTAATTGTTAGCAAGTTCTTCCTGATTTTCAGCCAAAATCTGCCTCCCTGGAATTCATCTTTCCTCCCCAGTTCCATAGCATAGGTGTCTATCAAAAGCTAGGGACGAGGCGGATGGATTTCCGGAGTCAGGAGGACTGCAGTTGGAATTTGGCCTCAGACAGTGACTAACTGGGTAACCCTGGGCAAGGAGCTTAGTCTGCCAGAGTCTCAATTTCCTCGTCTAGAAAACAGGGATAATAATGGCACCTCCTTCCCATGGGCTGCTGTGAGGATCAAATGAGATAATATTTGTAAAGGGCTTTGTGAACCTTTAGGTGCTATAGAAATGCTAGATATTATTATTATTAGTCATTATTATTATCAGACTTTTGAACTCCTTTTCAGTGAGGAGAGTTCACAAATCTAGTGTTTGCTGACTTTTCCCAAACAGGGTCACACACACAGTTTCATCAAAGGCAATGCGGTAGACTGGAAATAACACAATGGGAGACCTGGGTTCTAGCTCCAGCTCCTTATCCCTGTGTGACCTCAGCAGAGCTCAGAGACTGTCTATGGATTGTCCACAGAGGGTCTGCCACATACAGGCTGCTTGCATGGAGGGAATGACAATGACAGGTCCCTGAAGGACTAAGGGAACAGCCTAACTGCTCCTATTGGACAGAGAAGCAAGCCGAGGCTCAGATAGCTGTGTCCTGCCTGCGGCCTCAGAGCTGGACTTGGAGTCCAGGGCTCTTGGAAGCAAGGGTAGGTTAACAGGACAGAGACAACATCCGGCAGTTTTAGCCTCGTCCTCTCTGGAGCGCCCAAGCTCACAATGACGGAGGCTACTAGTTAGGAAAGCCAAGGGTGGGAAGAAGGGGGCTTATGGGCTCTGCTGGGGATGAGGACTGAGCACAGAGGGAGCAGAGAGGCCCAGCTCTGAGCCAGAACCAGGAGTGGTGAAGAGAGAATTGAAACCCCCCGTAGATGAGGAGATGGCTCAAAGGTGGCTACCCTCCAGGAAACCAAGATGGCGCATGTGAATGACACCCAGGGTGCATAGAGCACTGGGAGATCTGAGTGCGAATCCAGACTCAAACAATTCCTAGCTGTGGGCAAGTCGCCAAACCTGCATCTGCCTCAGTTTCTTCAACTGTCAAACATGGCTCATGATAGCACCGACCTCACAGGACTGTTGTAAGGATCCGATAAGATCACGTTCATGAAGCACTTAGCACAATGCCTGGCCTGTAGCAGGGGCTGTGTAAATGCTGACGCCCTGCCCTCCCTGAAAGAATCGGCGAATGTGGCTCCTGAGCCACTGGCGGTGACAACGACAGAAAGACTGTGGAGGATGGGAGAAGCGCCACAGGCCCAGAGGAGGATGAACGTCCGGGTTTTCCAAAAAGGAAGACAATAGGACACACGCACTCTGGCTCATGGGCTCACCTTTCCTTCCTGGGCACACATCCTGGCATGTTCTCCAAGGAATGGCCTGTGAACGCCTGGGAGAGGCCAGCTGGGCTTCCTCCAGACCAGGCCAGTCCAGGCCAGACTCACAGCAGGTTCTTTCTGGGCCAGAAGGGCATGCATAGATGAAGATGATACTGCAGGTGTGGTTTAAAGCCTTCAATGAGCTTTCTGGTCTAAAGGCTCCATGACAGTATGTTTAGACAGGTGCCTCCGTGTTCCAGTGGCAGGAAGTCTCCAGTGGAGGGTCCAAGGAACTGGCTTGGATTTCTCTTGATGGTGTTACAGTCTGATCCGTGAAGGACTTGGGTGGAGACCCAAGTCAGATGATACCAAGCTGGGAGGGAGAGCAAACACAATGGAGGACAGAGTGAGGATCCAGAGCGAGCTTGACAGGCTACAGCCTTGCTCTAAATCTAAAGAGATGGAATCCCACCACTGAATTCCAAAACCTGAGGTCACACAGATGAGATGGGGCATCATGGTGAGACGGGAATTTGTCTGAAAAAGATCTGGGCGTCTTAGTGGGCCACAAGCTCAATCTGAGGGAGCTGGGGGAATGCGGCAGTCATAAACTCTAGCATGATCTTGGGCTATGTGGAATAGCATGGCTTCCAGAAATAAGATGGTGAGCTTGGCTTCAGGCAGACCCCACCCAGAGGAGTCGTGTTCAGTTGTGAGGCCCATATTTTAGGAAGGACGTCAGTAGGCTGGAGGGGGTCCAGAGAGGGATGGGCAGGATGGTTCGTGACACTCGGGGAGCTTGTGTCTAGAGACAGGAACCTCAGGGGAGACCTATGGGTCCCAGAGGGAAGCTCCAAGTGAAGCCAAGGAGGCTGGGAGCTGTCCAGCATGGAAGGGGCTGCCCCCCCCCCGCCCCCACCCCCCCACCCCCCCCCCCCCCCGTCTCTAGCCATGTTGAAGAGGGGATCTGTCCTTGGCTATGCTGGAGGATGAAGAGCGAGGGGAGGCCTCTCCAATTCTGAGAGTCTATGCTTTTGTCCAAGTCCGCCCCATCTCCCTTTTACAACGGAGGAAACTGAGGCCCCAGAGGGGAAGTCACATGGTTGGCATCTTTTGCTTTTAACATTCCCTTCATGTCTGAACATCTTCCTCCTCTATCTGGAGTCAGGAAGACTCGAGTTCAAATCCAGCCTCAGACACCTACAAACTCTGTGACCCCAGGCCAGTCACTGAACCTCTCTGGGCCTCAGTTTCTTCATCTGTAAGGTGGGAGTCATAATAGCACCCACCTCCCAGGATTGTCGTGAAGATCCAATGAAACGTCTGTCAGGTGCTCATCCTGGTGCCTGACACGTAGTCCCTTCATAAACCCTTCCTTCCTTCCCTCATTCTTCTTTCCTTTCCTCCTTCCTTCCTCCTTCCCCTCCCTCCCTCTTGCCTTCCCTCCTGCCCATCAAGCCTTCCCTTGTAATAAAGACTCCAGAAGAGAAAAGTAACCACCCCGCCCCCTCCCCCACCTTGTAGCCTCTGCTGGGCAGCTTTGTCCCAGGGAGCTCTCCTCGGTAGTTCCAGAGTGCCCCTCACTCAGGAGCCCTAGGAGGTAGATCACAGCCATTTTATGCAGGAGGAAATGGAGTCTCAGAGATGTGGAGGGCTTTGCTCAGGGTCACCCAGGTGTATGGAGGGAGGCTCAGAGCTGGGAATCAAACTCAAGCCTCAGAGCTTCGGGCCCTTCCCAGCTCTGTTACCCTGGGCAAGTCATTTCACCCCGTTTGCCTCACTTTCCTCAGCTGGAAAATGGGATGATAATAATAGCACCTCCCAAGTCTGTTGTAACGATCAGATGAGATAGTAATTGTGAAGGGCTTAGTACAGTGCCTGGGACACAGTAAGTAATCTCTATGCGTTAGCTATTATTAGTAGTAATAGTATTCCAGATCAAATGCAGCACCTCCAAGTTTTCCCTTTGCAGCCCAGACCCTGTGCGGGCTGTCCCACTCATTTGCCTTCTCTGGTGCCTGAAGGCTTCGAAATCACTTCTCTTTTGACAGATGGGGAAACACCCTCCTGGAGTCTGAGTGATGTGCCCCAGGTCACACAGCCAGTACGGGATGGGCTTGGCACCCGAGTCCTTTGAATTCCACATCCAGTCTCTAGAGTTGTCCTAACATCAAGGTGGGGAGTGTTGGGCCTGGAGTCCCAAAGACCCCCCCTCAGAGCCTGAAGCAGCACTCCCTCTGTGCCTAGATCCTGCAGAACAGGGCTACTCTGCTCTGTGGGAAGGGGGCTCGTGTCAGGCTTGGGAGGGAGGGAGCCCTCTCAGGGGCAGAAACCACAGGCCAGAACCCCACCCCCCAACTCCCATGTCCATAGCCTTGTAAAATGGAGAAAAGGCTCCCCTCATAACCACCTAGGGTGTGTGGGTGTCTTTGTGTGTGTTGTCTATGTGTCTGTGTCTGTGTCTTTGTGTGTGTGCCTGTGTTTGTGTCTTTGTATGTGTGTGTCTGTCTTTCTGTGTGTGTCTGTGTCTTTGTGTGCCTGTGTTTGTGTCTGTGTCTTTGTGTGTGTGTCTGTGTCTTTGTGTGTCTGTGTCTTTGTGTGTGTCTGTCTGTCTTTCTGTGTGTGTGCCTGTCTCTGTGTGTGTATGTGTCTGTGTATGTATGTGTCTCTTTCTCTGTGTGTGTCTGTGTCTTTGTATGTGTCTGTCTGTCTTTCTGTGTGTGTGCCTGTCTTTCTGTGTGTCTGTGTCTGCGTATGTCTGAGTCTGTGTGTGTCTGTGTTTTTGTGTGTGTCTGTGTCTTTGTGTGTGTGTCTGTGTTTTGTGTGTGTATGTCTATGTCTATGTGTGTGTATGTGTATGTATGTGTCTTTGTGTGTCTGTGTCTTTGTATGTGTCTGTCTGTCTTTCTGTGTGTGTGCCTGTCTTTGTGTGTGTCTGTGTATGTCTGAGTCTGTGTGTCTGTCTTTGTATGTATGTCTCTCTTTCTGTGTGTGTCTGTGTCTTTGTATGTGTGTGTCTGTGGCTTTGTGTGTATGTCTATGTATGTATCTGTGTCTCTGTGAGAGGGGGGATAGTTTTCTCCATTTTACATTTAAGGAAACTAAAGCTTCTCACACAGCTCATAAGGGCTGAACTTGGGCTCAAACCAGACCTCCCACCTCCACAGCCACTACCCTCGCAGGCCTGGTCTCTAGTTCTCTGTGCCTCAAAGAAGTCTTGGCTGTCTGGCCTCTAGATCTTTGTCCATGCTGCCCCTGTGCCTTAATTGTCCCCCTTCCCCAGCCCTCTGCCTTTGGAATTCTCAGTGGGCCATGAAAGGCCACCTCAGGCACCACCTGCAGGTCTCTTTGCTGAACCCCTAGCCTTGTCAACAGCATCTCCCCACTCATATTTCACTCAGCCCTCTGGGTGTATGTGTTAAGTACCTGTAGCATGAATCATGGTGGACCCTAGTGATCCATGTGCCTTCACTGTGTTCTTACTAGGCTCTGAACCCCATGAGAACAGGGGCTGGGTCTGTCTTACCCAAACTTTGGGTCTGCCCCAAGATCCTCCACACAGTAGGTGCTTCAACCAATGTATTTTTTTTTAGTAAGGCAATTGGGGTTAAGTGACTTGCCCAGGGTCACACAGCTAGTAAGTGTTAAGTATCTGAGGCCGGATTTGAACTCAGGTACTCCTGAATCCAGGGCCGGTGCTCTATCCACTGAGCCACCTAGCTGCCCCCAACCAATGTATTTTTAAAATGGAATTGAATCAAAGATTTCACATCCATTTATCCAGCAGCTCCAGAGTGTAAAACTCATCTTCATTACTGAAGATTCTAGTTGAAAGCAGGCATAGTCCCTACCTCTGTGCGTGCATGCACACACACACACACACACACACACACACACACACACACACACACACACGCCCCTATCCCCAGGAGCTGAATCTAACAAGGTAGAATTTAGTAGCGATAAATGTAAAGCTTACACTTGGGCTCAAGAAATCAACACCATAAATACAAGGTAGGGGAGGCAAGATTAGATAAAAGTTCGGAAAAAGATTTGGGGTTTTTAGTGGCTTGCAAAAGTAACAAGACATCCATGTGATGTGGAATTCCCTAAAAGTCAATGTGAGCTTGGGCTGCATTAAAAGAGGCCGAGGTGGGGGTCCTGTGTTATTTGCCATGGCTAGCAGAATCATACATCAAGAGCTGGGAAAGACTCTAGAGTTAGCGAGTCCTGGGATTCTGGAACAGTTTGACGGGGATGGGAGGTATAAAACATGCCAACAAATAATGAGAAGTGCAAAGGAGAAGTCCACACTGTGAGCAATGAAAGATTAGGAGGAAGAAGGGAACCCCTTGTACACTAAGCAATTAAGGAAGGCTTCCTAGAGGAGTCCCCTGAGAGATGAAGGTGGGCTTCAATAGGTGGAAGTTGGGTTGGAGATGGGGTGGGGGGTCAGCTTTAGTCATGAGGGATAGCATGAGCTACAGTGCCAGGTGGGAGTGGGCAGACGGAGAAGGATGGGTGAGGTATGTGTTTTAGCAAGAGAGGACTCTGGGAAGCAAGGCAGGAGATACAATGGAAGGCTTTGAATGCCGAGCCGTAGTATCTGGTAACAATACAAATCAGTAATACAAATACAATGCAATACAAAATAATAGTAATGATAGCTAATATTTCTATATCTGTGTATATATATATACTGTAAATATTTCTATGCTTTGAAGTTTGCAAAGCACTTAAAAATATTATCTCATTTGATCCTCTCAAAACCCTTGGGAGATAGATGCTATTATTATTCCTGTCTTTACAGATAAGAAAACCGAGGCAGGCAGTGGTAAAGTAACTTGTCCAGGGTCACACAGCTACTAAGTATCTGAGGCACCAGCTCTAACACTTGAATCACTGTACCCCTTAGCTGCTTAAAGTTTGCCCAGTGCTTTACAACAGCATCTTCCCGGGAGGAAGGTGCCTAAAAGAAGAAATGGCCTTGCCCTGGGTCTCACCACTAAGACATGAGAGAGGGATTTGAAGCCAGGTGTTTGTTCCAGATTCCTGGTCCAGCATGGGCTGGTCTGTGGACTGTGTCAGAATGGGAGGTCACAGGGAGCCACTAGAGGTTTTCAGAACAATCACTGGCCTGAAGAGTTAGGAGGGAACTTTAGAGGACTACTTTTTCTGCCTCCAGTACCCCCCTTTTCCCCAGAGAAGGTGCACGTACTCCAGGTGTGTTCTCATAGATTTACCTTCTGAAACATTGAAATTCGCCTACCCTGCATAGTGCTTTCCATTATATCAATGTTGCTCGATCAAAGAGGTAGCATCCTAGTGGTGAGAGCCCTGGCCTTGGTGCTAGGAAGTCTTGGGTTCAAATCCCACTTCTGCTTTTTCCTAACTGTATGACCTCAGACAAAGCACGGAAGTTCTCCATGTTCTGGGCAGCTTCCTGGGGCAGAAGGGGGCAGAGAAGCAGCTGACCTACGTTGTTCGAGGGCCTTTTCCTGACCCCAATGAAATCACAATGCAGTCTTTTCCCCCTTATGATATTACCTCAGGTAACTCTTTAGCATAACTCTGTAAGGGAGGCTTTCAAGGAAGGTACAAGTGTTAGAACTTCAACTTTACAGAAGCAAAAAATGAGTTACAGAGAGAATGAGGTGAGTGGCTTATAGTGAGAGAACCTGAGCTTTCTAACACCAAATCAAATTCTCTGACTTCCAAGTGCCATTTGCCCCCTCAGCCAGTCTGAGTCTGTGGCACAGTGTTCAAAGTTGGAAAGAAGGAAGGATGGAAAGAAGGAAGGAGGGAGGGAGGAAGAGAGGGAGGATTAAGTGACTTGCCCAGGGTCACATGGCTAATAAAAGTCCCAGAGCACATCTGAACTCATCTTTCAGACCCCATGACCAGCTCTATCCACTTTGCCACCTGGTCATCTCTGTAGGGAACATTAAGGTGATTGAGATGCGGTCACTACCCTCACAGCGCAAGTAAGGAAATAAGACAGAAACATGTGGAAAGATGGCAAGTGCATAACAAGAGTCAGTGCATGATAAGTACTCAGTGAGGCAGGAATCCAGAAGCCGGAAAACCCCTAGGGGCTAGGGCGTCCAGAAAAGCTTGCCAGAAAAATGAGACTTGTCTTGGGCCTCAGCAAATGGCTAGGATTGGCTGAAGCAGAACTGGAAGGGCACACAGCTGGGGAGATTGTCACAGAGAGGGAGAAAGTGCTGTCAGGAAATAGTGAGGGCTCCAAGCAGGCAGAAGCAGAGGGGGTGAGCAAGCGGGAATGGCAGGAGGAGGGCCTGCATGTCAGGGGAAGTCGGGAAGTCTGGGTTTGATCTCAGAGGCAGTTCGAGCCACCTAATTGTGTTTTTCTCAGGATGCTCTAAAGAGTGGTCCACCTTGCTTACACAGAAACAGCTGGGGGAGAGCTAGGAAAGCTCAGATGAGTTTGGATAGAGTAGGAGACAGGCAAGCCAAACAAGGTAAGCCGATCTTAGGGCCTGACTAAGAAGCTCGTGTCCAGAACAAGGGAGATTAGATCTGCTCTTCTCTGAACTGGACAGAGAGCATCTGGAATCTGTAGTCACCATTAGAAAGCCTTCCTGATTTTCCAATTGCTAGTGTCCTTTCCTAAACTACTTTGTTTCTGTTGTATATTCATGCTCATGTTGTCTTCTCTAACAGTGTAAGCTCCTTGAGGCCAGGGACTGTTTTGTCTTTGTATCCCCAGCCCTCTGCAGCATATAATGATTAGTCCATAGCAAGAGCTTAATAGATGCCTCTTGATGGACTGATTGAATATTGTATTTACTTCTGGTTGCAGTATTTGAGGAAGAAAATTGATATACAGCATTGTGTCCAGAGGAGGACAGTCAAGCCAGTTCAGAGGACTCCAAACTCTGCTGAAGAGGTGGTTGAAGGATTTGGAAATGTTTAGGTTGGAGAGGAGAGAGCATGAGGAGAGGGTGATAAACCTCTCCCAGTATCTGAAAGGCAACCATGTGAAAGACAAATGGACCTGTTTATTCTGTGTAGCCATCAAGGGCAGAGCCAGGGCCCATGGGGAGAAGGTGCAAAGAGGCAGATTTCATTTTCAGGTGGAGAAAGATCAGAGTGGTCACCTAGCCTGACTCCAGCCTGAAATAAGACCCCCTTTTGCCAATATAAGGAATCTCTTGACTCTGCATATGTGAAAGCAGGCTACCTTGGTCACTAGCGAGTTCCTCGTCCCTGCAGTTGTTCAAATAGAACATTTCCCTACTCTCAGGAGAATAATAGTTTGGGTAGAGTGGGAAGAGCCCTGTAGACAGAGTCTGAGAGCCTGGATTCCAGCTCTGCACCTTCCAGATGCCTGATTTGGGGTGAGTCGCCTCAACTTGAACCTCTCAAGTCTGTAAAATGAGAATTACACAAGGCTATTGGAAGACTCACATCAGCTACCTTAGACAGAGACATTTTCAGCTTAAAAGCCCCAGGAAAATGATGGTGATGGAGAAGAGATTCCTGCCCTGCTTCAGAGGCCCTTCTAACTCAGAGCTCCCATGATTCCATGAGCTCTCAGAGATGTTTGAGAAGGGCGGTGATGTGGGAGGTGACTTGGAGATGAACTAGGATACTGTCAAGGTCGCCTTAGATGCTAAACCAATGCCTTCCAGCAGGTTTAGAAGACAGCCCCTGCCTTCAAGGAGATTACAGATTTGATCGCTGCACAAGCAGTATGGGGTAACTGCTGGATGCTTTAATGTTTACAAAACACTTTCTCCACACAGATCCTGGGAGGAGCTATGAAACAGAAACTTATAACCCAGTGTGAGAGACTAGGGCACAGTTTGGAGGGATGAAGGGAGATCATGGGGTCATGGGAGTTTAGAGTTGGGAAAAACAGAGAAACAAGAGATGAGTGTGAGCCAAAGTATTTGGGGAGGTGTTGCAGAGAAGGAGGGGCTTAAGCAAGGGTAGATTTGGAAGAGAATCCTGGGTGTATTCACTGGACAGCAGAAGCAAATATAAAATAAGATCTAAGGAGTGTGGTCATGAGGCAGTGCACTAGATAGCAGGAAGTAATGAAGGTGGGCCCAACGGGTGGGATTTACTAGTGTGCTGAGGAGAGAGAAGAGGGGAGGAGTCAAAGGTGACAGACTCTTAGGTTTCAGGCCTGAAGGGACCAGGAAGATTGGGGGGGAGGGCAGTGACAATAATGGGGACAAGTTGATGAACTCAGATTCTTACAGTACTAGACAAAATGACTTCAAAGGTTCCTTCAGAATCCACAATTCTGTGATTCTAGAAATGAAATAGTGCAGCAGTAAGCTCCCTGTCACTAGAGGTATTCAAGCAGAGGCTGGATGACTTTCAATCTCACTGAGTTGTGGTTGAGGAGATTTTTCCATTTTGCATTTGGATTAGATGAGGTTCTAAGGCAACTCTGATGTGCTGAAGCTTACATTGTTGGTACTAGACGGGTTTCAGCTCTGACAGGGCGGTGGTATACTGGGGCAACCTCATACAGGCTCCCAAGAGCTGATTGTTAAAATTTCAGTGTGAGCATTTGTACCCTGGAAATTGGCAAGCACTATAAATTAGGGCTGGTTTATTGTTTTGTTCACTGTCTAGACTTAAGGCAGTGATTGAGAAAATAGTGGTAGCAGCTTGAGTTTAAAAGTATGCTATGCATACATTTCCTGACACCACTCCCCCTCCGCAGCCAGTTGTAGAACATTTACCAGCACATCCTCAGTTAGGGACTAGAGAAATAGCCAAGTCTAGATAGGAAATCAGGGAAAGAGATCAGGGCTGGTGGTGGAGACCTGGGTCATATGTGTAAAGAGAAGTAGTAACCGAGGTCATGTGACATTCATAAAGCAAGCGGAGCAGCGCTTCTCAAAATATTTTCAGTTTTCAGAGCATTTTGGTTTGGCTGAGAATGCCTGCCGTTCATCCATCTTTCCCTTCACCACAACCCCAAACCAACCCTCCTGAGAATGGGACAAATGGCCTGCCTTCTGATTAGCCGCCATTGAAACGTTATCTGGTTTCTCCAAACTATCTCATGTCAATGATTCATTGTTACCAGGCAGAGTGGTAACACTGTGGGTCTGTGCTGAAGGATCACCTTTCACTGAAATGTGCTTGGTCCTGAAGTCACCCAGCCTCAGTGGACTGGGCCGACACTCAGGCCTTGCCTGGTCAATTCACCCCTATGCCAGTGGAGACCGACATAGCACCTTTGGTTTGAGTCTACTCTGACCAAACATTCTCCGGTCTCTGAGTATCATGGATTCAGAACTGATGGGACACAAAGGGGTTGGAATCCCTCACTTGACCAATGAGAGCTGAAGCTGATGGACATGAAGTGACTTATCCAGAGTGACAAAGATAGTTCTATATTAAAGGAGGACTTGAACTCATATCTTTTGACACTGAAGCTCATAAAATCATGCCTATTTTGAGCTAGAATGACTTTGGAAATCACAAGGTAAAGGAATTCTCATTTTACAATTGAGGAAACTGAGTCCCACAGAGACAACTTGGTCTGCCCAAGGTTACACACTGAGTTGTGGTCCAGTTCTCCCAACTCCTAGCTCAGGGCTCCTGTATCTATATGACCCTGCCCACAAGGATACAATCCATAAACATTCTCCTAGGTCAGGCATGTGAAATTCATGTTTATCAAACACTACTCATGGGTTGGACACTGTGGGGACTAGTTAGAGAGGAAGCCTTAGTGTGATAGAGAGAGTGCTGAATTTGGAGCCAGAACACCTGGGTTCAAATCCTACCTCTGAAACAGCTGGGAACACTGGACCTTCTCTGTAAAGTAGGGACTACACATGTAACCATTACCCACCAAGGTCATTGTGGGGATCACAGGGGACCCTGTGTGTAAAACACTTGGCGAACCTTAAAGCTCTCTAATCATTCCACACAGAGAAAGGTGTGGTCCCTGAGGCTGACACATACCAACAAAGTTCAAAAAAGGAAAAGGACAATATGTTACAGTGTTACAGAGCTTAGAGTTGGAAGGCATCTCAAAGTTTGGCTAGTTCACTTCGCCCATTTTAGAGATGAGCAAACTGGAGTTCGTAGAATTGCCCCAAGTTCCTATAGCTAGAAATCAGCGCAGGCAGGATTTGAACCCAGGTCTTACAGGTGTGGTATAGTGAAAAAAGCCCTGGTGTTGGAGTTAGGAGACCTGCATTAAGGCCTGGCTCAGTCACTTTCTCCATGCAAACACTTGGACAAATCACGAAAACTTTCTAAGCTTCCATTTTCTCATCTGTGAAATGGGAGTAATAATCATATCACATCCCTCACAGGACTGCCATGGGTTGTCTAATGAGACTGTAGATGTTAATGTGCTTACAATCAATGAGACGAGATGTATGGCAGAGGGAATAAGGAATGAGGGCAGGAGGCGGAGGAAAGATGGGCCTGCCAGCCTGGCACTGCCAGCCTGGCACTGCCAGGGGAGCATTACTGAGGAAGGTAGCCTTAAAGAATGGGCAGGATCTGGATTAGTGGAAAACAGTGAGTGGCATTCTGGGTAGTGGGCACAGGTCAGAGTTATGTAAAGTGATGCTTTTTGCTAGACTGAGAAAGTTCAGTATGGGAAAGAGCACAGTCTCACAAATGCTCTTGTAAAACCAAAGAATATAGAGGGAAAAGAGGCCAGGACAGAGCCCTGGGGGACACTTGTGGTCATTGGGCTCTTGTTGTCTGTCCTTCTTTCCCAAAAAGGACCATGACAGCAGGGTGACACCACGACTTGCACTGAATTGGACTGTGCAAAGTCACCAGCCTCACTCTCTCCTCCAGAGCCACCTGGGTCCAGTGGCAAGATATACCTCAGGATGACCGGAGATGGCCCCAGATGTTTATGGCAATTGGGGTTAAGTGCCTTGCCCAAGGTCACACAGCTAGAAAGTATCTGAGGCGAAATTTGAACTCAGGTCGTCCTAAGTCCAGTACGCCCCCTAGCTGCCCCTGATCACTGGGCATGACCTGGATGAATGTGTAGTAAAAGAGATCAGAGAACCAGGAACTGGTGCCCCAAAATCCTAGAGAGAAGAGAGTCAAGGAGGAAAGGGGTCAACAGTGTCGGAGGCTGCAGAGAGGCCAAAGAGACAGTGATGGAGAAAAGGCCACTGGATGTGGCCATGGAGAGAGCATTAGTAACTTTGTAATATTCTTCCTGCTCAGTGAGCAGTTCTTCAGCATCTGCTCCATATCAGGTCCTGTCCTAGGCACTGAGGACAGTAGAAGCATGAGAGCATCTTCCTACACAGAGCTTATGTTCCGTCGGGGAACCACCTGAACTCCAATAAGGAGATTTTTTTAAATGCATGAAGTTAATCATAAATCATTGAGGGGAAAACGTGAGTGGTTGGGAGGTGGGGAGGGATCAGAAGGGTCTCCAGGAGGGGGCAGCACCTGAACTGAAGGGCTGAGCTTAGAAGAGAGCAGGAAATTCTCAGACACAGCAGTGAGGAAGGTTGGCATTCCTGGCATGGGAGCCAGCTTGAGCAAAGGCATGGAGGTGGGCTATCATGTGTGAGAAACAGCAAGAAGACCAGTTCTCCTGAAATGTAGGATGTGTGACTGGGTGTGTGAAGGAGAGGGCTACGGAATGAGCCTCACAAGGGAGGCAGACACCAGGAGGTGCAGGCTTTCTGCAACAGGGGTAGTTGGGGGCTACTGGAGTGTTTTGAGCCAAGTGGCATCATGATTGGACACGGGTTCAAGGAATATCCCACAGGTCACTGTGTGGAGGATGGATCGGAAGAGGGACAGACTTGAGGCAAGGAGGTCAGAATGATAGTTCAGGGCCTGAACCAGGGGGTGGCTATGTGAGTGAAGTGAAAGGACCTCATGTGAAATGTCTTGGAAAGAAAACCTGCAAGACCTGGGCATGGGCTGGACATGTGGGGTGAAGGAGAGTGAGGGGTCAAAGAGGCTCCTGAGGTTCAGAATCTGGGACCTGTAATTGGGGAGAGGACCCATTTGGATCAGAGGCTCAGGGTTCAAATCCCACCTGCCTTTAACTCTCTCTGTGATGCAGGCCAAGCCCTCAGACCATCAGTGTCCCCAAGGCCCCTTCCGGCTCCAGATCATGGCTGGTCTGACATGAGGAGCCAGAACTTTCTGTGGCCTCGTGGGTGTAGAGGCTCTTGCCCTACACAGTAAGGCGTCATCTGCAATGCAACAACACCCCTCCGAGGCAGGCATCAGGAGCCCATCTGTATCAGTCAGACATCGTGAGGCCACGTTGTGGTCATCAGAACCAGCGTGGCCCCATACGTGAGGTCACCTTCTTCCTTGGTGGGAGCTAGCAAGGAAGGCTCTGCCAAGAGGGTCCAGGGCCGGGCAGAGGCTGCATGTCTGACCTCAAAGAGCTAGGGCATGGGTGGGGGTCAGGGAGGGACCAACTCAGGACCCAGGCAGCCCTACAGACAGTGGTCCACGCCTCCTGTGTCCCAGGCATAGATTGTGTGAGATAGAGAAGACTGGGGGAGGACCCAGGAGGTCTGTTATCACCTTGGATGTGGAAATACCTCCCACCAGAGGCTGCTCAGACTATCAGCAGACTGACAAGTCCTGGGGGCACCACTGATTCTTTGGGACATGACACGTCACTACGATTGCCAGTGATTGTGCCCAGACGTGGCCACGTCATGTCACAAGACCCTTTCATGGAGCCCGACCCAAGGCAATCTGAGGATAGAACTTGAGCTCTAAGAACTGGGGGGAGAAGGGGAGCTCTGGAAAGGTTTCCCATTAGGGGTGGCTGGTGGGTAGGGTGTTGGGCCCAGACTCAGGAAGACCCAAGTTCAAATCCGGCCTCAGACACTTACTAGCCGTGTGACTCCGGGCTAATTATTTAACCTCTGTTTGCCTCAGTTTCTTTAATAGTAAAATGAAAATATAATAGCACGTCCTTCAGTTGTTGTGAGGATCAAATGAGATACTATTTGTATAGAGGTTAGCATAACACCTGGCGTGTAATAGGTACTTATTAAAAGCTTTCCTTACTTCCTCCCTCCCTTTCTCCCTTCCTCCTTTTTTCCTTCCTTCCTTTCCTCCCTCTGTCCTTCCCTTCCTTCCACCCGTTGCAGACAGCACCCTACCTGGACCTCAAAAGAAGCCAAGAATTCTAGGGGATGGGGGTGCAGAGCAGGAGTTTAGTCCCCTGACCAGTCACCATGCTCAGGACGCTTCCATGACTCTTGGAACTAGAGCTGGTGCTCAGGACATGGCCAGACACAGCTGTCACTGCTTCTGCCCTGGCCACTAGCCCTCTCGCAGGGTAGCCCAAGATCACATCAGCTCTTCTGACCCCGAGTTGTGCTTCGAGCCCACTCACATCCCCACACGATGTTGTCTAGCCCTAACCTCCACCAACTTGCTCATGTGAAGATCACTTTGGGAACACAAGTGTAGGACTCTTCATTGCTACTAAACTTCATCTTATTAGATTTGGTCCGTTTTCTAGACTGTCAAGATCTTTTAAGTTTTTCACTCTATTATCCAACATGTTAGCTATCACTCCCAATTTTCTTTTTCATCTGCAACTTTGATTAGTATGTTCTCTATGTCTTCAACAAAAGAATTGATACAAACAGCCTAGGACCAATCATATTCCTGGGGCATTCCACTGAAAGCCTCTTTCCAAGATGACATTGTCCAGTGGGTGTCTACTCTTTGGATCTGACCTTTTAACCATTTCTAAATCCATGTAAATGAACTGTGTCTAAGCCATATTTCTCCACTTTGTTAGGAATAATAATAGTATGAGAGATTCTGTGAAATACTTAAATGAAATCTGGTTAAATTATTTCCATTCAATTCCCTAATTTGCCATTCTAGTTACCTTGTCCAAAAAAGTGTGACATCTGACACTGGACAACTGTCTAGCCTGTGACTGTGACACCTTTGACCTCAGACCCTTAGGTTGTGTATCTCAAGAGCCGCCTTCATCAAGTTTCAAGAAAAACAGCATACCACCATATTACATAACCAGCAAAAGAGTGTGATATCTGAATTGCTCACCAGGAGGTACTTTGATGTATGTGGGAGATAACACTTTCCTAAGAGATTATACTACAACTATTGACCCCCAGAGGACCCTCATCCTGCAAATACCTGCCAAGCCCACACTGCTGGGGTGGTAGTAAATAGCTTGGATTTATCTCTCAATGGCCTGGACTGAATTTAATCTAGGGGATGTGGAATATTGCTCAAAATATTAAAATACAAAATCTACTCTTTGTAACTAGCTCTCAAGCCCCCAACCTGTCTGGATTACCTGTCCAGTGAATTCAGAGACTTTGTGTGCTGTCATCACCTAATTTATTATACATAGAACAAAGTGAAGAGGAAAATAAACTTAACACTCCTGTATGGAACACATTCACCTTCTGTCATCTGCGAGCCCTCCTCCCACTTCTCTCTAGTCTTTATATCTGTCACTCATGGAAAAGGACTAGGAAGCTAGGCATTTAAACTCCATTCCATAATCACAGGCTAAAAGAGAAATCTGCTTCTCCACTTCATCATCCCAGAAGTCCCAGCAACTCTCAACATTATCTTCTCGAGGTTCCTGTTCTTCAAGGGTTTGCTCCAGGATGAGAATATTTCCCATTGACACCGGCTTCTGGTTCCCCTAGTGCTATCGTTCCTAGCTGCTTCTGGTTCTAGTGTCCAAGCCTCCAAATGTACTTCTGTCACTGGTTGCTCCCCTTGCTATTCCAGAAATCTGAATCCAGGTGACACGGAAGAAGAACAGTAACAATGAAAAGGGATAATGAAGGATAGAGAGCATCATTTTGTCTTATTAAAATACTTCATCTCAGGATGAAGGGGTAATGAAAATGAGTTTCCAGAATCATCAGAAATCCTCTCTCTCTCTCTCTCTCTCTGTGTCTGTGTCTCTGTGTGTGTGTCTCTCTGTCTCTGTGTCTCTGTCTCTCTCTCTGTCTCTCTCCCTCCCACCCTCCCTCCCTCCCCCTCCCACTGCTCTGTATCTATGTCTCTCAGTCGTTCTGTCTCTGCCTCTGTCTCTCTCTATCTGTGTCTCTCTGTTGCTCTCTCTGCCTCTTTGTATCTCTCTGATTCTGTCTCTCTGCATCTCTCTGTCTCTGTCTTTCTGTCTCTACCTCTTCCCCTCCCCCACTCCAATAAGAAGGGACATTGATTACAAAAGGAATTAAGGTCAGTCTGGCACACCCTTGATAGATGCATGCTGCCTTTTCCTTCTCAATGCTTCCCTTCCAGCTGTTCCCTACCCCTTTAAGAAAATGTTTTAGAATTTTTCCAGGTGACCACATCAGGTTCCCCAGTCCATAGCTCTCAGCCTCCATTCTCTCTTCTCTTTAAAAAACCACAGTGCTATGTGTTTCTCTCCAAGCCTGGATGCCCAGTCCTTGCCCATTCTCCATGGTCTTTCAGAGATCTCCCTTACAGAGATTCAGGCATCTCTCCCACAGGCTCTTTCAGGTCCTTGAGATGTAGTTCACACTGACTAGGTGAGCTGAACTTCCTGATGGCAGCTAAGTGCTACCTAACGAGCATTGGATTTTTTGTTAATTAAGTGAGGATTTCCCCTTGGTGAGGACTGCCCTTTGCCCATGCTGGTCAGCACCTGCTCTGCAGCTTACTGGCTTAGGTGATGAGAGCACCCAATTTGAGGGGTGAATCGACTTTCCCAGGGCTCCCCTTCCTCATACTGGAGAAATATGGATGCACCTGCACCTTTCTTTCCCTTCACCTATGACCTTCCTTACTCCCTCTCTATCTTTTTAGCCCCCTTGTTTTATTCTCTGCTCTATCCCCAGTTTAGAAGAAACAAAGATGCCAAGGAACTCCCCAAATCCTCACCCCTGACCTACCTTCCCCTGCTGAGGGTCTCTCTCCCATACCTATGAAGGGCAAAACTGAAGCAAAGAGAATGAGGTAGACAGCTAGGAAGGAGAGGGGATCTAAGGGTCCTGGCTTCTAGCTCCTTCCAGCTTGAGTTAATTTGATTTATATTTTTTCCCTGGGAGAAGTCATCACTGAGACTGGGGATACTTACCTGCCTAACATCAGTCTGGAGAGACTTACCTCACTAGAGATATTTGGGACCAGATTTGGAAGAAAGGTGGGAGAGGTCTGGGGGAGATGTTTCCCTTTCCTTGGATTGGACGCACCAGGATTTCTGTGTGCCACCCTGTTCTCGTCTTTATTGTAACTTCATTGCTATTCTTGGGGTCCCCTGGTTGGACCTTCAAGTTACTTTCCCTTCCAATTCTGAACCATTGTTGAATTTAGCCAGAGTCTATAAGAGAAAAGGGACCATTTATAATTCTACCAGTGAGTTTGAGGAAAGCATAGATAGGCTCCTTTTCTGGTTTGTGGCAGACAGGAAGCTATGGATCATGGGCCATGACCTACTGGCCTCTTACCTAGCATCCTTCTCTCTTAGACCTGCCCTTGTTCCCAGCCTCCCTTTCATCGAGGCTGGGGCTCTCACTCTCTCTCACCTCTCATCACCTCTGAGGGCTCAAATCCTGTAAATACAATCTCCCTAGTACTCTCACATCTGGCTCTTCTCTGCCACTCTCAGGGCCAACATGTTAGACTCCACACTCATCGCCTCTCCCCTGGACCACTCGAATAACCTTCAAACTGGTGTCCTGGACCTCGGGCACTTCATCCATTCTGCTACACAGCTACAGGAATAAATGCATAGGAGTGGCCATTCCCTAACCCTTCAGTGGCCTCTTTTTTACCTAGAGGAAAAAATACCGACGACTCTGTCATTTAAAGCCCTCTACAGTCCCCCTTGCTCATACAACAGAATAGTTCCTTGTCTTTACTTACCTTCCCTTATATCCTTGCATGAAGATTCTCTCCTCATTTTCTTCTACAATGACCATAATTCATTCATATTTAAATGTTGTTTTCCTCACAACAACCCAGGGACATACAACTAATTTTGTTCCCATTTTTCAAATGAGGAACTGAGGCGCAGCAAGATTATGTGACTCAGGGCACAGAGCTTG
Organism: Dromiciops gliroides; assembly: GCF_019393635.1. Classification (NCBI taxonomy): domain Eukaryota; kingdom Metazoa; phylum Chordata; class Mammalia; order Microbiotheria; family Microbiotheriidae; genus Dromiciops; species Dromiciops gliroides. Next base: position 666,190,034 of record NC_057863.1, on the reverse strand, counting down.
AAAAGTATCCAAGACTGGACTCAACCTTAGTTCTCCTGACTCCAAGATGGTACTCTTTTCATGATACCATGAGAAAGCTTGCTCTTTCTTCAAGGTTCAGCTCGGTTACCTCGGGGAAACCTTCCTTCTACCTCCTAGCTGAAAGTCATCTCTCCCTCCTTTGATTTCTTAGAACACCTTGTTAAGATTCTTGCTCCAACCTCATAATATGCTTTTTAAAAAATGTTGCTGTGACCCTGGGCATGTCACTTAACCCCAATTGCCTCACTAAAAAAAAAAAATGTTGCTGCCCGGGGCAGCTAGTGACACAGTGGATAGAGCATCAGCCCTGGAGTCAGGAGGACCTGAGTTCAAATCCAGCCTCAGACACTTAACTATTAGCTGTGTGACCCTGGGCAATCACTTAACCCCAGTTGCCTCATTAAAATAAAAAAAATGTTGCTACCCCACCCCACCTCTCCCTTGAACCACCCACCAAACTAGAAGACACACACACACACACACACACACACAGAGCCCTTATGTCAGATATTCATAGTAAAGCAAAACATTCTCTCATTGACTACATTCAAAACTTGTGTCTTAAGTCCTTCTCTCTTGGGAGGTGACCCTTGAACATCATGGCTGATCCTTGCATTCATCAGGGATCTAAGTTGTTTGTCTTTACAATGTTCTTGTTACAGTATAAAGTGTTCTCTGGTTCTGTTCAACTTCCCTCTGCATCAGCTCAGATAAGTCTTCCCAGGTTTCTCTGAAACTGTCCCTTTTGTCATTTCTTAATAATATGCCATTACATTAATCTACGATCAACAATTCCTCCGTGGATAGACACACCCTTTGTTTCCTGTTCTTTGCTATAACAAAGGCATATTACCATCACCACGTGCATTAATTAAGCACCTACTCTGCACCAGGCCCGGGGCTAAGCCTTGGGGAGACAAAGGCAAAAGACAGTCCCTGCTCTCTAGGAACCTACAGTCTAATGGGGGAGACAAGAAGCAAACAGATACATACAAATGAGATATTTATCATGTCAATGGAAGGGAACAGCTAGAAATACTTGTGTCCATACAATGACTCTCTGGAATCATGTCTGTTTGTGTGCAGATCATTAGGTATGTCATTAGATTGCCAGTCCAGTCAACAAGCATTCATTAAGTGCCTACTGTGTGCCAGGTCTTGCACTAAATGCTGGGGATACCAAGAAAAGGCGTTCCTGCCTTCAAGAAGACCCCAGTCTAATGGACCTAATGTGCTCCCTGAGCACGAGAAGGGTCCTTTTTATCTTTCATTATATCTTCTGTATTCAGCATGGTATTTGCTGGTTTATAATAAATGGTTGTTGATTTAAACTGAATTGGATGGGAGGCAGCTAGGTGGTGCAATGGATAAAGCACTGGCCCTGGATTCAGGAGGACCTGAGTTCAAATCTGGCCTCAGACACTTGACACTTAACTAGCTGTGTGATCCTGGGCAAGTCACTTAACCCTCATTGCCCTGCCAAAAAAAATGTTTTGAATTGGATGCTAGAATCAGGACCCAAAGAGATCTCTGCAGACCACAGTGACAGTCAAAATCCAATCAAAAGAAGTCTCATGTATAAATGTGAAATCCTTCACTTGAGTGAATCACTTGCTGGTGATTTGGATCCAGCGATGCGATGGCATGCTTATCAAATGTGCAGATAACACAATACTAACGGCTTCAATAAATGAGTCAGGACCAAGACGCTCTGGCAAGTTAGAGCAGAGCTTCTTAAACTTTTTCCAGGTGCGACCCCTTTTTGCCTGAGAAATTTTTATATGACTCCAGGTATATAGGTATATAAAGTCAATATACATAACCTTTTACTGTTGCCAAAATTTTTGTGATCCCCACATTGTTAACACGCTTTGAGCTAGAGCACACACCTGGATTTAAGAAAAAGAAACTCAGTAGGGACAAATGGAAAGAAAGTCTTACATTTGGGATCAAGAAATCCACCTCACAAGTACATAGATGCAAAATGCCTATCTCAACAGTAGGACTTATGGGGGCAGCTAGGTGTCCACTGTGCCACCTAGCTACCCACTACCCCAATATCTTTGCCAAGAAAACCCCAAATGGAGTCATGACTGAAACAACTGAACAACAACATACGTGTGTGATGTGTATTACTTTAAGATTAAAAAAGCATTTTCCTTACAATGTCGTGGGTCTAGGTAGGATAACCCTAATTTATCCATATCTTACAGATAAAGAAACTGAGGCTTCAAGAGGTAAGTGACTTGCCCAGGGTCACACAGTTAGCAAAAATGTCAAAGACACTATCTGCACCCCGGTCTCCTGGTCGAGTGTTTCCCCCAGCACACTATGCATGCGTTTATAGAAGGGTGCCTGTTGATCACAGTTCAGACAAGATGACCTCTGAGAACACTTCAGCACTGAGTGAGATTCTAGTGTCTCTCTGAAGGTAGGATGTTGTAGCCTGAAGATGTGGTAGATGCAGCATTTCCTGGTCTAAGCAAATCTTTCACCTGAGGTCCTCTGGAAGTGAGAGCTACTCCCTGAGGCTTGGCCCCTGGGAAGCCCCAAGATCCCCGTCCCCTCCCTGCCAAGCCTGCACTGAGTTGTCTTCCCCCCAAACATCCTCCTAGTCTCTGAATGTTAGCAATGGAAGGGTCCTCAGAGATGGGGATGAGCAGTAACTCACCTAGGATGCATGCTTTTTGGCTTGCAGGGGGCAGCTAGATGGTGCAGTGGATAAAGCACTGGCCTTGGATTCAGGAAGACCTGAGTTCAAATCCAGCCTCAGACACTTGACACTTAACTAGCTGTGTGACCCTGGGCTGGTCACTTAATCCTCATTGCCCTGCAAAAAAAAAAAAAAAAAGAGCTTTTTGGCTTGCAAAACTCCATCCATTTTATCCAATGAGGCTTACAGAAACCCTGTGAGACAAGGGGTAAATAATAGCAAAATTATTAGATAATAATAGATACCAAACCCCCATTTTACAGATGAGGAAACTGAGGCTTACAAAGGTCGAAGTGATTTACCTAAGGTCAGAACTAATAAATTCTAAGGCAGGATTTGAACTTGACTCTTTCTGAGTGTCCAGAAGAGGCTGCCCCATAGCCTGAGCAGACTCAGAACCAGGCCATCATCGGTTCAGTTGAAGGAGCCAGGAGGGGATGGCCTCTGACTCAGTCGAAGAGTCCTGCCACTGAGGTGCTTAGTGACCTTGAGCCGTTCCCTCCATGGCTCTGGGTCTCTGGGGCTGCAGGGGGTTGGCCTCTCTGACCCCTCCCATAACCAATAAGGCCCCAACTCAGCTCTGCCCAGCTCCCTGCACGACTCCGAGCTGGGCATGCTGTTCCCCATGATCCAAATCCCTCCAGTGCTGAATCCTCGAGCACTGGGAGGGCTTGTCTCATGGGGAGAGAGATGCAGCCAAGCTGATTCTGGTCAGCTCCAGAGCAGACCTCTCAGCAGCTATAAGAGGGATCTACAGGAAGGCAGGTTTGAGTCCTTCTCAGGAAGGACTCCCTAACAGCAGGGAGTGAGCTCCCTGTCACTGCATGTCTTCTTCCTTCGACCAGAGATTCGGGGGAGAGGATTCTTTTTCATGTGTAAATTGAACTGGGTTCTCTCTCAGGTCCCTTCCAGCTTTGAGCTTCTCAGATGCTAGAATTCTGGGTACCGTGTGCCTTGGCCAACTGAGAGGGTTAGCGAGCGCAGTCCTAGGGAGCAGAAGATGCTTGAGGTTCCCTTAGCCCACCTGCTGAGTGAGTCAGGGCTTAGAGGTAGGTGTGGACAGCTCCTGTTTAGAGCACTCTGCCCTCCGAGAGCTCCCGATCTTAATGATCACTACCGTTCATGTGCATCTTAGAGTTTGTAAAGCCCTTCCGTGATGCTCCTTTCCATGAACAGCTGGCTGGAGCAGGCAGTGCTACGCTATTACCCCCATTTTAAAGATGAGCAAAGTGGAGGAACGAATTAAAGGTAGGGGGGGGGCTTCATGGCACAGCAGGGGCTGGCTAGACCCGGGGCGTAACGCTTCTCCAATTCTAAACTGAGGACACTGGATTAGGTCTTCTCCAAGTTCACCCATGTGTGTGGCCTGGGCTGAGGCACTTCCTTTCTCTGGGGCTCGGTTTCCCCTCAGTAAAATGAGCAGATTGGACTGAGTGGTCTCCCTTTCAACTTCCATGTTTCCTCACCTTTCCTTTGTGACCCCTGGATTTTAAAGGGGAGTTAGGAAGGGCTGCATGAGAGCCCAAATTTGCTGCCATTCCCCAGCTTGGGGACAGAGGACACAGAATGTCTTTGGTTCAGGTCTCCAGCTGACTTATCATCCCCTTACCTCAGGCTTGGTTCCGGAATCTCTTCCAGGTCTTCCTAGAAAGCTCCATTAAGGGGCGGTGAGGCTCCCTACCCGGACTTTTCCCTTTCTCATCCCCTGTCCTCCTGGGTCCCATGCCTTGTGTCCCTGGCCTAGCCAGCTCCTCTGTCTGGTCACCCATCAGCACTACCTAGTTGTACCATGGGAGACCCCCACCCCGAGAACTAGCAATCTGATATTTCTGTGGGAGCGGCTACAGTTGTCACCCACCTCATCACTTGTTGGCAGTATGACCTTGGGCAAGTGACCAAGCCTCAATGTCTTCATCTGTAAAATGGGAAGAATTCCTGCATTACCTGAGATCTGGATATAGAGTGCTTTGCAAACACCACTCTCCATAGGAGAGTCAGCCCCAAGAACTCCCATAACTCACCCCACCAAACACTCTCTAAGCGCCTACTATGTGCTGGGCCCTGTGTTCGCTCCTAGGGAAGACTTCAAGGCACAGGCAGTCTTGGATCCCCAAGCAGTTCCAGGCCCACAGAGGCATCCTGGGAAAAGCGCTGGGCCTGGAGTCAGAGGGCTCAGCTTCAGATGCCGGCTCTACCCAAAGCCTTACATATACCCTTGCGCTTTTCTCTCCGCCTTCATGCACCATTGGCTCTTCGGTTAAATAAGACATTGGCTACTAAGGCGCCTTCTGCGCCTCTAACCCTATGATCTGGGGTTGGGGGAGGAGCCGAGGATTTCCAGCTGGAAGGGGCCTTAGGAACCACCTAGTACAGCTTTCTCCTTTTCTCGAGGAAACTAAGGCGCACCCAGGACTCCAGGGGTCCTGTGCCTTCTCGTCAGTCCCTAGATAGACAGGCAGGTGATGTAGATGAGGAGAAGCACAAGGTCAGTCAGGAGGGCTGTGAGATCAGACGAGGGTGCTTCCGGCATCGCTGGGAAGGCTTCCTGGAGGAGGTGGCAGCAATGAGCAAAGCCGCCAGGGTCCCCGAGCAGAGCGTGTCCTAACTGGCTTTCCGCCCCTTCCCCTGCAGGTGATCCGGACCGATACCTTTAAACACCTGCGGCATCTGGAGATCCTTCAGCTGAGCAAGAACCTGGTGCGGAAGATTGAGGTGGGCGCCTTCAACGGCCTGCCGAGCCTCAACACGCTGGAGCTCTTCGACAACCGGCTGACCACGGTGCCCACGCAGGCCTTCGAGTACCTGTCCAAGCTGCGGGAGCTGTGGCTGCGCAACAACCCCATCGAGAGTATCCCCTCGTACGCCTTTAACCGCGTGCCGTCGCTGCGGCGGCTGGACCTGGGGGAGCTCAAGAGGCTGGAGTACATCTCGGAGGCCGCCTTCGAGGGGCTCGTCAACTTGCGTTACCTCAACCTGGGCATGTGCAACCTGAAGGACATCCCCAACCTGACGGCGCTCGTGCGCCTGGAGGAGCTCGAGCTGTCGGGCAACCGGCTGGACCTGATCCGGCCGGGCTCCTTCCAGGGCCTCACCAGCCTGCGCAAGCTCTGGCTGATGCACGCCCAGGTGGGCACCATCGAGCGCAACGCCTTCGACGATCTCAAGTCCCTGGAGGAGCTCAACCTGTCGCACAACAACCTCATGTCCCTGCCCCACGACCTCTTCACGCCCCTGCACCGGCTGGAGCGGGTGCACCTCAACCACAACCCGTGGCACTGCAACTGCGACGTGCTCTGGCTCAGCTGGTGGCTCAAGGAGACGGTGCCCAGCAACACCACGTGCTGCGCCCGCTGCCACGCGCCAGCCGGCCTCAAGGGGCGCTACATCGGGGAGCTGGACCAGTCCCACTTCACCTGCTACGCGCCGGTCATCGTGGAGCCCCCGACGGACCTCAACGTCACCGAGGGCATGGCGGCCGAGCTCAAGTGCCGCACAGGCACCTCCATGACCTCCGTCAACTGGCTCACCCCCAACGGGACGCTGATGACCCACGGCTCGTACCGAGTCCGCATCTCCGTCCTGCACGACGGCACCCTCAACTTCACCAACGTCACCGTCCAGGACACGGGCCAGTACACGTGTATGGTGACAAACTCGGCCGGCAACACCACGGCCTCCGCCACCCTCAACGTCTCGGCCGTGGACCCCGTGGGGGCGGGGGGGCCAGGCGGACCCGGGGGCTCCAGCGGCGGAGGCTACACGTACTTCACCACGGTGACGGTGGAGACGCTGGAGACGCAGTCCGGGGACGAGATCCTCCTGCCCCGCGGGACCGAGAAGGAGCCTCCGGGGCCCACGACGGACGGCGGCTGGGGGGGGCCCCGAGGCCCCAGCGACGTGGGGGGGCCCGCCTCCTCGTCCACCACGGCGCCGGCCCCGCGCTCCTCCCGGCCCACGGAGAAGGCGTTCACGGTCCCCATCACGGACGTGACCGAGAACGCGCTCAAGGACCTGGATGACGTCATGAAAACCACCAAGATTATCATTGGCTGCTTCGTGGCCATCACCTTCATGGCGGCCGTGATGCTGGTGGCCTTCTACAAGCTCCGGAAGCAGCACCAGCTCCACAAGCACCACGGCCCCACGCGCACCGTGGAGATCATCAACGTGGAGGACGAGCTGCCCGCCGCCTCCGCCGTGTCCGTGGCCGCCGCCGCCGCCGCGGCCGGCGTGGGCGGGGGTGGGGACAGCCATTTGGCCCTGCCCGCCCTGGAGCGTGACCATCTCAACCACCACCACTATGTGGCCGCTGCCTTCAAGGCCCACTACAGCAGCAACCCGGGGGGCGGGGGCTGCGGGGGCAAGGGCCCCCCCGGGCTCAACTCTATCCACGAACCTTTGCTCTTCAAGAGCGGCTCCAAGGAGAACGTGCAAGAGACACAGATCTGAGGGCCCGGGGTGACCCAGGGGCAGCTCCCTGGCGTGGAGGGGGCGTCGTCGGGGCGGGGAACTCGGCCCCCGATCTCCCCACTGAGGAGGGGAGGCTGGACCCTCGGACCCTTGGACCCTTGACTCACCCCCGCCCCTGTCCTCTGGGACGTGAAACCCTCCCGACGCCCTGCAGGGAAGGGGGGGAGGGGCACCCTGACCATTTGACTCCTGGTTTGCATCCCCGACTCCCCCACAGTGGGAAGCCCTGGTAGGGATGGGAGTGTTGGGGGGGGAGGGGATGGGAGCAACATGGAGCCTGGACCTTGTTGGGGATTCCAACGTAGCTGCCCCCACCCTCTCTATAGCACCACGGGATGTGGGATTTGGAAGAGGTCTTTTCTCACCCTCCCCGACTCCCCCAATCCACCACCCCTACCCCCTGCCAACCTTCAAGGGGAGAGCTTTTTGGAGGGGCCCTCTCCCCCCACCCATCCCCCAACAACCCCCTTTTATGGTTCATTTTTGCAGTTTGATGCCTTTCCCTCCCTCCGGTCCTTCCCTCTCAACCGAAGAGACAGACCGAATCACCTGAGCTCCTCCTCCCCCCGGCCTGGTCCCTACCACATGCTAAGCTCCAAGCCCTGGCCTAGCCCACCCTGCCCATCGGCTGGGGGGAGGGGGGAGCCCCAGTCCCCTGCCCCCCCCACCAAAATCCTTCCCTTCCCCAAACCTGCTCCATAGACTTTTTTGATACTGAAGGGAGGTGTGTGTCGATGACTACCCTGCTCTGTAATTACTTTAAAAAAAAATGAAAAAGTAAAAAAATTTTTTTGTCATGAAAAATAGAGAGAAATGCAAAATTCATGAGAGAGAGAGAGAGAGAGAGAGAGAGTACATCACAGCTCTCCTTTCCCAGCCCTCAAACTCAGAAGAGGAGAAAGTAATGAGGTTGTGTCCCACCACCACAGGGTGGGGATGGGCTTGGGGCCCCCAGCCCCACCCCACCCCCAAACACGGTAACAGAGAATGCCAGGAATGGAAGATCTTGGAGACCAACCGCCTCCTTTCAAGTTCAGAGAGGTGACACTTCCGGCTTGGTTTGTTGCCTAAGGACTGTTTCCTTCCTACCTCTATGACCTAGAACCTTTCCCCACCCCTTTCCGTGCCTCTACTTCCTCACCTGGAAATTGAGAGTATCAGACCAGATGATGTCAATGGTCCCTCCCTGCTCATGAGCCCAGCACAGTGTCCATTCTACTACCTGAGAACAGGGCTTACAAGAGGTTTGAAGGACGGGAAAGGGGAAAGTCTGTTGGATGTGGCTGTGGCTGTGGCTGTGGCTGTGGCTGTGGCTGTGGCTGTGTGTGTGTGTGTGTGTGTGTGTGTGTGTGTGTCTTTGTGTGACTCCTCTGGGCTTCCTGGATATTGAGGGAGCGCCAAAGGATCCATTCACCCATACCTTGGAATCACAGTGGCAGCTGGAAGGGCCCTTAGAGATCACCAACCCCTTTATTTTATGGCTGAGGAAATGAGGCCCACTGAGTTTCAGGGAGCAGCCCAAAGCCCCCAGGACAACCATGGCAGGGCTGGGATTCCAGGGGAGAGCTCCTGGTTCTGTGTCTCCACACACTGGCTCTCTGCTCCCACTTATCTCGATCTGCCTGTGTGTGTGTGTGTGTGTGTGAGTGTTTCTGTCTTTTACTCCATGCCTCTCCAAGACTGGAGGTGCTTCTCTGCATTTCTTCTCCATAGGGAGGGGGAGAAGGCATCAATGTGGGCAGTGTTGGGAAGAGATATGGGGAGACCAAGAGAGATACAGTTGAGTGTCTGTTGAGGCCAAGAGAGAAGAGGAGGAAGGCAGTGGGTCAGAGAGGCAGCTGCAGAATGCAGACAAAAGGTGGGGACAGAGATGGAGAGGTGTGTGTGTGTGTGTGTGTGTGTGTGTGTGAGTGTGTGAGTGAGAGAGGGAGAGAGAGAGGGAGGGAGCTCGAGCACATGGCAATAGCAGGAGGAGAGGGAGAAGATGGGAGAACAGCACGAAGATAAAGGGAGCAGAAATAGAGGGTCCTGCTACCCTCATCTCAGAGCATAGAGGGATAAGAGGAGGGAGATGAGGGTCCAAGAGTGAGGAAGAGAGACCAAGGCCAGGGGAACATGGAGACACTCAAAGGCAGCTCAGAAGAGGTGCTCAGATGCCAAGGGAGGGAGAAAGAAGGACCCAAGTATCAGGCTATGGAGACAAAAGATGGGCACAGCAGGAGCACCTTTTCACCCACACCATTCTCCCCCCACCCCCGCCCAGATCCATAGGGACAAATACAGACGTGGAGTCAGAAAGAGGTAGAGATGGGAGCAGGAGGTGTGCTCACTCCCTCACACACACACACACACACACACACACACACACACAAGCATGCTCATGCACAGTTACACTGTGGGACACAAGCAGTCACTGAGTTACAAAAGTGAGCAGAGAATATGCAGAAACCCGTGCCCATGTCCAATTGAGAATTTGGGCTGAGGACAAAGACACACATGGGAAGAAGCTTCAGCAGAGAAGGGAGGATGGGGAAAAGTCTACCCTGAAAGACAAGCCCAGAGACATAGCCAACCCCAGATCTGGCTGGATGAGAGACAGAGAGATGCTTCCAGACACATTCATACCCAGAGAAACCAAGGTGTGCCCTGAGGGTGGGCACAACCATGCTCTTGGAGGCCCTGGGTCCAGACTCAGTCTCCTGGGAGATAGTGGCACAGGCAGCAGTCACCGAGTGACAGATGTGCTGACAGATAGCCAGCCCATGGGACAGGTGTCCAATCTTGGATCGTCTGCTGAGGCACCATGAGGGGCAGTCACTCAAAGAGACCCTGAGACCCACGGCAGAGATACACAGGGGCACAGAACGAGCAGCTGAGGGAGGCAAGAGACGTGGGGTCAGGCTGTCCCCCCTCCACAGTCTTGCCACTTGGGTGGACCCCATGGCCTTCTTTCCCTAGATCCGCCCAGCCACGTGGTGAGGGGCCGATGGAGGATCCCAGATGAGGGAAGAGCCCAGTCCTGGGTCCCTCCAGCTCCTCTCCCAAACTCCCCAACCCCCACGACGCAGCCTCCCTCCAGTAGAATAATGTCTTGTCTCTTCCCCAGACTCATTCTGCTCAAACTTGTTTGTGTCTCTTGTCCATTTGTTTTTTCACCTCTTGTTACCTTGTTAATTCACCTCTTGTTACCTCTGCTGGTGTCCCCCTACCCTGAAGCCAGTCTCTCTCTCTCTAAGGTTCTGAATGGGGGGGGGGCTCTCTCCCCATCCCTGGATCTCTCTTCCTCCGGTTCACATCACTTTTCCTCTCTCTTTGTGTCACTAGGCTCACTCTTCCTCTCTCTCCCTCTCTCCCAGTGCCAATCCCTGTTGCCATGGTAACACTGCAGCAGACACCAGGTGGTTGGGAAGGAGGGGCTGGAGATGGGAGGGAGGACCTGGGCTGCCGCAGCCTCCGCCATCTCCATCCTGGGCACACAAGTGGAGAGTAGCAGGCAGGAGCCCACAGAGAGCATGGGGCTTTCCTGGGCCCCAGACCATGAGCCTTCTCTGAGACCCAGGATGAAGGGAGCCTGGGACAGTGTAGGCTGGGCCCTCCCTTCCCTAGCTATCTTCATCAGTGTCCTGGGGATGGGGGGGGGGGGCAAAGGTCAGAAGTCACAGCTCCCTAACTCCTGATGGATCAGGAAAAGATTGGGGGTAAGGCAAAGCAAACTCCTCATCCTCTCTAGCCCGCGACTGGGGATGGGACGAGGGCTCTCCCCGCCCCACAGACACGTCTAAGAAGGATGCAGCTGCTTCTTCCTGGAGGAGATGGGTGGGCAGGAGAAGGGCGAGGGAAGGGCAGGGCATGCTAGGGAAGGAGATTTACTGGGCAGCCAGAGACAGAACCCTGGACCACCAGACCAGAGCTGGAGAGGAGACATCACAGAGATACAACCTTGCCTAAAAAGGAGACCTCAGAGACGAAGGCAGAATGAGTCAGAGACACCGACCAAGGCAGGAAGAGCCACTGAGGGGAGAGAAATACACGGGAAACAAAGTCAGAAAAGGGAGGAGCCGGGGCAGAGACAGAGGGCGCAGAAATAGAGGAGGCTGCGAGAGGCGTGCTGAACACCCATCCCTGCGTCTCACCACCGACCCCCTCCCCCAAACGGGATGAGGTTTCCATGGCAACCTGGCTGGGCCTGTAAGGAGGGAGGGAGAAGGTTGCAAAGATTTCTGTGGCAATGAGGAGGGGGAAGGGGCTTGTCGCCCCCAGGGAAGGGGAGGCTGGCTGTGGATGGTCAAGGTGCATGGGTAGATAGCCTGGTAGCACTTCCAACCCCTGATGAGAGAGGGAGTTTAGAGAGTCCTTGTTCCAGAGGGTCGAAGGATCTGCCCTCCCCTTCTCTCCAGCCGGGGCCCCGGCCAGGCATCAGGCACAGGGTCCAAAGGCCACTTGTCCAAAGGTCAGCCCTGGACAGTGTCAGCCGGGCAGGAAGGCTCCAGGGAGCACCAAAGATGGCCCAGGATCAGAGTCTGAAGAGGGTGGGCCTGCTGGGCTATGGGCGCCTCGGTGAGTAGTGTGCCCAGCCCCTGTCTCTCAGCCCCGGCCAAGCCTCTCTGGCTCCTGACCCGGCCAGGGGTCTCTCCCATGCCCACAGGTCAGGCCTTGGCTGCTCGATTGCTGGCCGAGGGGGCGCAGCACGGCCTGGAGCTGGCCTTCGTCTGGAATCGGGACCCCAGGAGGCTGCAGAGCACCTTGCCCCCTGCCCTGAGACTCCCTGACCTCAGGGCCCTGGCGGATAGGTCAGTGACCCCAGCCTTGCTCTCCTGGAGGGGGGGCACCCACCTTGGGGGGCGCAGTGTGAGAATCCAGGGAAGTCACATTTGTAAAGCGTTTCCCACAGCACCAGGCTCAGGCATGCCCTCTAGAGACTCTGGTTCCCTCCCCCTTCTCCTTGCCATCCTCCCTATAGGAGTCCAGATCTGGTGGTTGAGGTCGCTCACCCCCAAATCATCCATGAGTTCGGGGCCCAGATCCTGAGCCACGCTGACCTCTTGGTGAGGTTTCCCCTCCCCCACTCTGGGCAAGTGTCCCCGCCCCCTTCTGTTCTCCTCAGGGTTCTCCGCCCTCCCAGCTTTAATATTCTGTTGTGAAGCCCCCTTCAGATGGGAAATTCTGGGCCCGCCCCCACCCCACCCCCAACCCCTTCTGGCTCTGCCAGTCTGTCCTGCCCATTAAGGTCCCTCCCGCCCCCAGTGAGGGCCAATATTCTGACAGAACGTTCCTCCTGGCTCAGAGTTCTTTGTTCTCTCAGTTCTGACATTCCATGTTCCAGCCTCGCTCTTCCATTCCAAGTTCCATGTTCTAAGCCCCCTCCTGACTTCCAGACTCCCCATTCTCAGGCCCCTCTCAGCCCGGCCGTTCTGAGCCCATGATTCTAGCCAGCTCTCCCTTCCTTGGGGCCCCGCTCTCTGGTCTCCCCAGGTGGGGTCCCCCTCGGCCCTCGCCGACAGGGACACAGAAGAGCAGCTGCTCCGGGCCTCCAGGAAGTCCGGCCGCTCGGTGTTTGTGGCTCGGGGAGCCTTGTGGGGAGCTGAGGACATATCGAGGCTGGATGCATCAGGGGGGCTACAGGTAAGGTAGGGCACGTGGTGGCTGGGCCGGAGCGGGCTGGGTGGGAGAAGAAATCTGGGGCCAGAACTTTATGGCCTCTCCAGAGCCTGTGTATCACAATGGCGACGCACCCCGACGGCTTCCGACTGGAGGGGCCGCTAGGCAGGGGGCCCAGGGAGGGGCCCCGCACTGTACTCTACGAGGGGCCCATCCGGGGGCTCTGCCCCTTCGCCCCCCGCAATTCTAACACCATGGCAGCTGCTGCTCTGGCCGCCCCGAGCCTAGGCTTCGATGGTGTGGTGGGCATCCTGGTCTCTGACCTCAGGTGAGCTGGGACTGGGACCAGAGTGGGAGGGGAGCCTGGGGGCACATCTCCTTCCCCAGACATGACCCCAACCCTGTGACTCCAGCCTGGTCGACCGGCATGTGATAGACGTGGAGCTGAAGGGGCCTCCGGGCCCTAGTGGCCAGAGCTTCTGTGTCCGGACCCGGCGGGAAAACCCAGCGGAGCCGGGGGCTGTCACTGGCTCTGCCACCCTAACCACCTTCTGGGGCAGCCTCCTGGGTAAGCCTCAGGCCTCGGCCCGAACCCGCTCCCGCCAGGCCGGAGCCTCAGCCCTTGCCCAGCCCGCCACCCCCTCCTTCCCTGATGGCTCTGCCAATCTTGACATGTGCCTGTCCCTTGCTCCTTCTGTCTCTCTGCCTCTTCCCGAAGTCTTGGACAGCTCGACCATCTCTGCTTCCTCAGAGAGTGATCAGTGTCCAGCAGAGCCTGACGCCCCTAGGGAATGACCCGCTGAATCCGGGACAGCAGCCATACTCTGGCTCAGGCTGCATTGCAGCCCCTTATCCCTTAACCTGGAGAGCACTTATGAAGTGCCTACTGTGAGCTCGGCTAAGACTGTGGGAAGTCACAAATGAGTCCCATGGCTCCTGAGGCTGGGCAGAGATTGTGGCACAGAGAGAAGGGAAGGACCCAAAGCCCCAGGAACCAAATTCAGTGCCCCGTACAGTCTGTGGGGCTTGGCAAGTCACCCCACTTCTCTGAGACTTTGCCCCAGTGCTCCCCAACTTTGTGCCCAGCGACAGGCCCAGGCTTCCTCCCCAGCTGTGCCCCCTCATGCCCGGAAAAAAGGGCTGTGTCTCTCTCGGGCGTGCCCCCTTAGAGACATGTACACAGCAGATGCCTAATCAATTTGTGCTGAATTGAGCCAAGTGCATAAAGAGGAGGGGATGGGGGGCAAAGATTAGGACAGTCAGAGACATCTCTGTGAGTCCTTCAAGGCCATCCCATCAAACCCCTTCATCTGACAGGTGGGGAAACTGAGGTAGCCGGGCGTGAAGTGACTTGCCCAGGGTCCCACAGCTAGTGCGGGTCAGCGGCGGCATCGGAAGCCAGGTCTTCCTGCATGCAGGCTCAATGTTCCCCACGCTGTGGAGACGCAAGCTGGCCTTCTCCTGGGCCACATATTAGGTACTGAAGACAGATGTTAAAGAGCCCGGAAGTGACCCTGATAGATCCCAGGCCGCAGGAATGAGAGCCCCAGACATGCGGGGGGCAGAGTTAGAGCAGGAGGGAGGACAGGTGGGTTCAAGAGTGGGCAAGCTGACCCAGGCCTGAGCTGGGCCAATGAAAGGACAGAGGAAAGGAGGGGGCCCCGGGTGGCAGCTGACAAGGACCTGCACTGGGGTGTTGGAAGAAGAAGGGCAGGTCAGAGTGGACCAAGGAAGGAAGGGGGAGGCTGAGAGGTCGTCTGTCTGTCTCTGCAGCCTGTGGCAGCAGCAGCACCACAAAGCCCGGCATCCAGCTGTGCTGATCAGGCAGCCCAGAGGAAAGGCTGCTCCTCGCCTGGTCCTGAGATGTGCCTCAGTTTCCCTTTCCTCATGCCAGCCTCATCGGTCAATAAAGTTTGGGGTACCTTTGCTACAATGGAAATTCCTGGTTTCCTCAGTGACTTTGGGTCTTGTGCTGGGAGCAACAGGGGAGAAGACAGAGGAGGCCCTGACCCAGTGCTAGGCACGGAGGGGACAGGAGACCCTCGCGTTCTATGAGCAATGCTCAGTGCCCAGGTCACCAGTGGGCCCCCCCATCGGGGGCTGTGCCCCCCCCCATTCTCTGTGCACCTCCCAGTGGCCAGGGTCGGGGGCTGCTCCTTCCCTGTGCCCCCCCCCCCGTGGCATTCAAGGCTCTCTGCCCAGGGCCCCTGGTGCCTCGGTCACGGCCCTCTGGGCCAGTCTCTGCCCGTTCTCCCCCGCTCTGTGGCTCAGACTCCTTATATTGTCTTTGTTGCCCCACTGTGTGTCTGTTTCAACTCTGTGCCTCGGTTTCCCTACTATGTGCCCTGGAGGTTCCCCCCCCCCACCGCGCGCTCCGCGCTCTGGGTTACCAGGGGATTCTGGGAAGGCCATCTTAGGCCGGTCTGAGGCTTCCGGAAAGTATGGGCCCGAGGAGGCCGCGCGGCCTCCTGGGAAGTGAAGTCCGGCGTCAGAAGCGGGGGCTTCTGGGAAGGCCAGTCCCGCGCGCGCCCCCGCCTAGGCCTTGTGGGCCCACCGCGGGAAGTCATGGGAAGGCGAGTCCCTCTGTAAGCCAAGGGGCTTCTGGGAAAATCCCGCAGGAGTTTCTGGGAAAGTGATCCGAGAGAAACTCTGAAGACTTCTGGGACGATCAGCCCTGGCGCGGGGACCTCTGGGAAGACGAGTTCCGCAGGGTCCGGTATGGGGGGCGGGGGCGGGGCTTGTTGCCAAGCGACTGGGCGGGGGGAGGGGCCCGGCCGGGCTTGCCTGAGCCTCAGTTTCCCCAAGGGCGGGGCGGGGCGGGATCTCTAAGCGTCCGTCCGCGTCCCCGCGCTTGACTCAGCTGCTTGGTCCGTGCGGCGACTCTTGGCCGTCGCTCTATCTCCGGGCCCCCCCCTCGGTCCCTCTGCCTCTGGGCTCCCCGTCTCTGAACCCCCGACTCTGTCTCTGCCCCCCAAATCCGAGCCCCTGCCCCTGCTTCCCATCTGCATCTGTCTCTCTGTCTCTGAACCCTCTCCATCTCTCTGTCTCTGGGCTCCCTGTCTCTGAACCCCCGACTCTGTCTCTGCCCCCCACTCTAATTCTCTCTGTCCTTGCCCCTCCAACTCCGAGTCTCGTCTCCGCCCCCCCCCCTCTAATTCTCTCCGCCTCGACCTCCCCTGGAGTGTCTGAGTGCGGCGCGTGTGTCTCCCCGTCTGTGCGCAGGACCCTGGATGTCTGGGAGTCCGGGGCCGCCGGCACCCCCCGAGGAGGGGGGCGCGCCGCCTCCCGGGGCCGAGCCCCCCATGTCCGTGTACCACGAGCGACAGCGCCTGGAGCTGTGCGCGGTGCACGCGCTCAACAATGTCCTGCAGCAGCGCCTCTTTAGCCAGGAGGCGGCCGATGAGATCTGCAAGAGGTGACCCCCCGCCGCTCTCCCCGGCCCCCCACGGCTGCGGGCTCGCCTGCCCCACCACATTCCCACGTTCCACGAGGGGGAGGGGGCTCGTCCATGGGCCAGACTCCCTCCCATCCCCTGGGCCGCCTGGAGCGACCCTCGCTGCGGAGCTGTCCGCAGCGGACTGGGGCCGGAGTTGAGCCGCCAGATGTGCGTCCTCTTTGGGCCTGTTTCCCCATCTGGAAGGCTGGACAAGTGATCCGTTCCCGGGATTGCCCCGGACAGTGAAGAGGGCTGAGGAAGGCCCAGAGGAGAGGAGAGGAGTGAGGGGCAGCAGGTCCTGCAACCTTCCTCGAGGCCAGAGAAGGCCTTTGGAGCCAGCAAGCCTTCTCAGTTTACAGATGGGGAAACTGAGGCTCAGAGAGAGAGAATGAGGGGGAGGGGGGATAGGGACTGTAGTCACCAGCCTGGACATCGAGGAAGGTGAGGAAGCTGTGAGAGGGGCTGGCCTTAAATACCCGGCTGAGGAGGGAGAGCCGGCGTCTGAGAGACTTAGGGAGCTAAAGTAGGTTCCTGCGAATGAAGGAATGTGGGCAGAGCCGCGGTCCAGGGCCCCGGGCCGACTCTGTCGGAGGGAGGACACTCTGGCACTCTAGGGGGACTTGCCATCCCTGGGTCTCCGCCCCTGTAAATGGGGGCAGGCCTGGGGACCTCCGAGGAGAGCTCTAGGCCCTGCCCATTAGGGTGCCAGACTTCTCCCCTCCCTGGGTCTCCTCGGACATGGCACCGATGGGGGGGGGGGCGGTGAGGAAGGTGGGAGCCCTCGAGTAGGAGAGCGTGGTCGGGAGAGGCTGGGGTCAGGCCCAGCTGGGGAAAACACCCAGGTTACAGAGGCCGAAGACAGGCCCTGCCCTCAGGGAGCTCCCGATCCAGTGGGAGACAATTCAGCGGGGCTGGCGAAGGTTTCCTGTAGGGCGAGCCTTCCGGGCTTAGACGATGGTCAGAGAGAAAGGTGGGAGCCCAGAGCTGGAAGGCCGGGTCGGTGGACGGAAGAGCATGCGGTGGGGAGTGGAAAGGTGGGAGGGGGCCGGGCCACGGGGGCTTTGAATGCCAAGCACAGGGTTTTGTACTTGATTCGGAGAGGCCATAGGGAGCCCCTGCAGGTTATTGAGTGGGGGGATGACGTGGTCGGACTTGAGCTTTAGGAAAATCTCTTTGGGAAATGAATGGGGGAATGGACTGGAGCCGAGAGACCTGGGGCGGGCAGGCCTCGGCCGGTACCAGGGCTGTGGCAAGGGCAGAGGAGAGAAGGTCAGAGAGGGTCTGGCTGACACCTGGGGAAGACAAGGGGGACTTTGTGTCACCAGGGCTCCTCTGGTCCATTCAACAAAACAAACATTCATTATACTCCCAGTGTATACAACGCCCTGTCTCAGGCCGAGGCTAATGCAAAGACAAAAAGAAAGGAGGGAAGATGTGGTAGTGGGGCTGGGGGTGGGCTCCGGAGGAGTCTGCCTCTGTAGCGGATCTTGCTTTCCCGTCATACCTCCCTCCTCTGCGTGCTCACCCCCTCTCTGGGGTCCACGGGGGAAAGTGGGGGAGAGAAGGGGCCTGAATGGAGACGGGGTATTCCTTCTCTCAGACGATGCCCTTCCCATCTCTTGGGGGGTGGGGGTGCCTGGCCATTTAGAAGCCCCAGCTGGGAGCCCCTCCCCCGGCCCGAGCAGACCCCCCCCCCATCAGGGCCTTCCCTGCTGTCCCCTCCAGGCTGGCCCCCGACTCCCGCCTGAACCCTCATCGAAGCCTCCTGGGCACGGGGAACTACGACGTGAACGTCATCATGGCTGCGCTTCAGGGCCTGGGCCTGGCTGCGGTGTGGTGGGACCGGCGGCGGTGAGAGGGGCCCAAAGAGGGAGGGGAGAGGACGGGAAGGGAGGGGTCCGAGGGGCCAAGGCCGCCTAAGCCCGCTCCTCCTCCGCTCCCCAGGCCCCTGGCCCAGCTGGCCTTGCCCAAGGTGCTGGGCTTCATCCTGAACCTGCCCTCGCCCGTCTCCCTGGGCCTGCTGACCCTTCCTCTGCAGCGGCGGCACTGGGTGGCCTTGCGGCAGGTGGCCGGCGTGTACTACAACTTGGACTCGAAGCTTCGGGAGCCCATGGCCCTGGGTGGCGAGGCCGAGCTCAGGTGAGGGGCCGGGAGGGAGGGGGCGGAGCCTCTGGCCGGGCGGTCCCGGGGGCGTGGGCGGGGAGGGGAGGGGCCTGCGGAACCTGGGCGGAGAGCCCAGCCCGTCCACCCGCGGGGTGGGCCCTCCACGCTGTGGGCCCTCCACGCTGCTCTTCTCCCCCAGGGACTTCCTGTCCGCTGCCCTGGCCGAGGGCCCATGTGAGGTGCTTCTGGTGGTAACCAAAGAGGTGGAAGCCGAGGGTAGCTGGCTGCAGGCGGCCTGAGCGCCCCCTCCCCCGGCAGCAGGTCCTGAGGGACCCCCACAGCCTGGGCACCCGGCCCTGGGCGACTACCTCTCCCTGTCACATTGCTGCTGCCCCTCCCGGTGTGGGTCTGCCTTCCCCGTGTCCCAGTCCTCCCTGTCCTGGCTTCTGTCCGTCCGTCAGTCAGTCGGTGTCTCTGGAGAGTGTCCTGACCGGCTGTCAAGGCCTCCCTGGGGGGAGGGAGGACAAAAGGGGGGCAGGCTCCTCAGCTGCCGCTGCAGCCACTTCCTTAATAAACGTGGCGGCCTGGATGGCAGGGCCCGCCCCTCTGGGGGCCTTATCTCCCCTCACCCCCCTCCAGGCACAAAGTGCTCCGGCTAGATTAGGGCCTCCCCAGCTGTCCCGTCCCAGGCCTCTCCTCTGCCCTCTCCAGCAGCCACACCCCCAGCACGGGCTGGGTGCCAAGGGCTGGGGGGGCATGCTCTGGGCTCCTGCCTTGGCAGCCTCCTGGTGTGCTGGGCAGGGGGTCAGCCCTGGGCTGGGGTGAGGGGCACAGGGGCCGCAGTGCTGGACTTCCCGGCCTGGGGTCGGGGCCTCCCCGGATTGTTTCCCCTTCAGGAGACTTTCCTCATCTGTAAAGCGGGGATAAGCCTAGCCTCCACCTCATGGGGCTTGTGAGAGCCCCCAGACCTCGAAGCTTGGCCAGCCTTCTGGGTCAGCCATGATGGTATTACCACTGACTAGCGCATTAAAAAAACCTCTCAAGTGCTATTTGAGGGCTGAGGGTCATGGTCCTTGCAGGTGGAGGGAGGGGAGGGACTTAGGGAACAAAGGTTGGGGGGGGGGGCGAGACTCCGGGTACGGGAGCTCCAGGCAGGCAGTCAGCAGGCATGAAGTACTTAGCTGTCTGAAGGACAGAGGGCATGGGGACTCCTGGAGGGGGTCCAGGTTTGGGGCAGATGGGAAGGAACCAGCAGGAGTGGAGCTGATGTGACGAGCGGGTGGGACGTGACCCATGGGAGGAGGCCCGTGGGGGTTCTGTTCAGGAGTGGGGTCAGGAGGAGAAACAGGTGGGGGGACCAGGGGGAGGGGGCAGGGGACCTCCCTCAGGAGAGGCCCTCGAAGCTGCTGGAAGTGGCCAGCTGGGACCCCCAGGGCCCTCTCTAGCCCATCGTCCGTCCCCCCCAAGCACGTCTCTGCCTGTCTCTGTCCGTCTCTGTCCCTGAGTGTGTCCGGCCCCACCCGGCTCAGTGGGCGCCAGCTCAGGGGTTTCTATTCTTGGGCCGATGACCCATCCAGAAATGGCCCTGGGACAGCTGTCTGGTGGGGCTCAGCCTGGGCAGGGGCTGATGACAGCTGAGGAGCCCAATTTAGCCTCAGTGGAGCCTCAGGGTCTGGGCGCGTGATAAGGGCGGAGATGGAAGGCAGCCCCTCATTGGCAGGGGCCCGGGCTTGGGGCCCTTATAACGGGGCTGCCTGGGCTGGGCCGCCCTGGAAGAGGACAAGCAGGTGAGAGGTTGGGGCGGGAGTGCGGGTGGGTGGGAAGGTCTGCGGGAGGCGCGTCCCTTGTCTGTCTGACCCTTTCGGTGTCTCGTGTGCCCCTTCTGTCCATGCCTCTGCCCCCCCCACCCCGTCCCTTCTCTGTCCTCTCCTCTGCCTTCCTTGTCTCCCCTTCTCCCAATCTCTCGCTTTTTCTCCCTCTCTCCCCCATTCCCTGTTACTTTCTCCTCTTCCCTGAACCTTTCATCTCTGTTCCTCAGTCTCCCTTTTGTGTCCTTTGCCTCCTCTTTCCCTAGCTCTGTCTCCCTTCTGCCCCCTCCCTCTCTCCATTTCTTTTCTCCCCCCTCCCTCTCCTTCCTGCCCTCCACTTCTCTCCCCTCTGTCTCTTCCTCACCCACTTTCCGCCCTGTTTCTTCTGTATGTCTCCCTTCACCTCCATGAGTCCTCTGAGCCTGGGGTCCTTTTGTGCCTCTGCTCATCTCCCTCCCCACCCCTTCCTTCTCCCCATGCCTCTGTCCCTGTCTCTCTGTCTCCCCCAGTCTGTGTCTCTCAGTGTCTCGTCTCCTGGGGAAGAAGGTTTATAGGCTGTGGGGCCTCGTGCCCTGCAGGGCTTCTCTCTCTCTCTCTCTCTCTCTCTCTCTCTCTCTCTCTCTCTCTCTCTCTCTCTCTCTCTCTCTCTCTCTTTCTTTGTGCCCATCTCCTGCTGAATAAAGGTGTTTCTGTCTTGGCCTCTGCTCCTCTCTTCTCTGCCTCTGCCTCTACCGACTCCGCTCTTGCTGTCTCCGTCCCTTTCCACTCATTCCCTCCTCCTCCTCCTCTGGCTCTGCCAGGAGCTGACACCCACTGCAGCCTCCTAGGACCAGGCACCACAGGGAGAGGCCCTCCCCTGGACAGGGCAGGGAAGGGGAACGAGGCTGGAGGTGGGAGCTGGGATGGGCCTGTTGACCCGTTACTGATGAGCATCACTTCCAACTTCCCCATTCGAAAGTGCAGACTGAGCCCGGACTTGGTGCGCTTGGAGGGCCTGACCAACTTGAGCTGGGATTCTAAAGGTTCTTAGAGCCTCCCTTCCCCCAGCCCGAGGACAACAGCCTCCTTGTGGGTCCCTCCACCCGCAGGACAAAGGGATGCTTGTGTGCAAGGGGCTGCTTGGAGCATCTCGTCTCTATCTCCTCAGTTTCCATGGGAATCCCATGACCCCTCCACCCCACCCCCCACATCTGGGATGGGAGGTGGGATATCCCCCTCACATCTTACCTCTGTGGCCCCCGGTAACCCCATCCTGGTTGGGGGTCACCCTCCCTCCCCCCTCCTCCTCTCCATTCTGCCTTCCCCTCCATCCTCAGGCCTCCCTCCATTCTTCCTCTCCTTCCCCCTTCACTCTTTCTTCCCCTCCCTCCAGTCTTTTCTCTCCCTCTCCCCTCCAGTATGCTTCATCCCTCCTTCACCTGTTTCTTCTCTCCCTTTCTTTCCTTCATCCTTTTTTTCTCTCCTCCACTCTTCTCTCCATCCCTATTCTTCCTCCATCTCCTGTTTAGTCCCTCCCTCCATCTCATAGAGCCAAAAAAGACCTTGGAGTCCCACTTCCTCATTTTGCCAGTGAACCTTGCCCAGGGTCACAGGGCTGGTAAGTAGAGCGGCCTTTGACCTGTGGCTTCCTGACCGGTGCCCTAACCATTATTCCACACTGCCTCAAGGTCACTTCCAGGAGACTTCCATGACTCAGGGTCATCTCTCCACTCTCCTTATTCCTCCTCTGACTAAATTTCTTTTCTGACCCTTTTTCTTGCCACCTCACCCCACCCCCAGCCTCAAAAATAGTAGGTGTTGGGAGACCCCTTTGTTAGAACACTGGCCGCTCCAGGCGTGACCTTGGGCGAGTCACTTCCCAATCTGGGCCCTCGGCATCCTTACACCAAATGAGAGTAACCCTGGTTAGATTCTTCCCCTTGAAAGATGAGGTGGGAGAGAGGCTGCCCTCAGACCCAGGAGGAGGCTGGCTTGGAGTACAACCTCAGACGGGTGCTGGCTGGGTGAGTCTGGGCCAGTCATGACCCCACAGGGGTGATCTGGGCCATGTATGCAGGCTGACCCTCCCTGCATTGCTAGAGTCTTCTCAGTCCCCTGTCCCCATGAAATCCCAGACCCTCCCTTCTATGGGCCTTGTGAGGAAAGCACACGAGAAGCCTCAGAGAGAGAGACAGAGAGACAGAGAGCGAGCCGCTCCTCTCCCCTGAGGGGAGGGGGGGGTCCTACTTAGATTCATGGAGTATCAAAGGAAGGGGGTGGGGGAGGTGGGGAAGAGGAGGGAGTGAGAGGGAGAAAAAGGCAGCTTCTAGCAAAGAGGAAGCTAAAGACCAGCAGGGAGAAAGGGCGGCCCCAGGGGCTGCTTGCCCCTGCCCCCTCCTCCTCCCCTTCCCCCTTCTCCTTCCTCATATTCTTCTCACTGCTCCCTCTCCTCTCCTCCACGTTCTTTGCTACTTTCCCATTCTTCTTATTCCAACTCCCCCCTCCCTCCTCTCTCTCTCCATCATCTCTCCCTCCATAATGTCTCCTCTTCCTCCTTCTTTCTCTGCCTCCCTCATCTCTATCTCCCTCCATCATCTCTTTCCTCCTCCTTCCTTCTTCTTCTTCTTCTTCTTCTTCTTCTTCTTCTTCTTCTTCTTCTTCTTCTTCTTCTTCTTCTTCTTCTTCTTCTTCTCCTCTCTCCCTCCCTCCCCTCTCTCCTCCCTCTTCCTCCCTCCCTCCCCTCTCTCCTCCCTCTTCCTCCTCCTCCTCTCTCTCTCTCTCTCTCTCTCTCTCTCTCTCTCTCTCTCTCTCTCTCCCTCTCTCCCCTCCCTCCATTATGTCTCCTTTTCCTCCTCCTCCTCCTTCTCTCTGCCCCCCTCATCTCTCTCCCTCCATCAACTCTATCTCTCTCCTCCTCCTTTCTTCTTCTTCCTCCTTCTCTCTCTCTGCCCCTCCCTCCCCTCTCTCCTCACTCTTCCTCCCTCCCCTCTCTCCTCCTCTCTCTTCTCTCCTCTTTCTCTTTCTCTCTCTCCCCCTCCATCATCTCTCCTCCTCCTCCTCCTTCTCCCTCTCCACCTCTCTCATCTGTATCTCCCTCCATAATCTCTTTATCTCTTTCTCTCCCTCCCTCCCCTCTCCTCCTCACTCTTCTTCTCTCTTTTCCTCTCTCTTCTCTCTCACTCTCTCTTGCTCTTTCTCCCCTCCTCTCTTCTCTCCTTCTTCCTCTCTCTCCCTCCCTCCCCTCTCTCCTCACTCTTCCTCCCCCCTCTCTCCTCTCTCTCTCTCTCTCTCTCTCTCTCTCTCTCTCTCTCCCCTCTCTCTCCCCCTCCATCATCTCTCCTCCTCCTCCTTCTCTCTCCTCCTCCTCCTTCTTCTCTCTCTCCACCTCCCTCATCTCTATCTCCCTCCATCATCTCTATTTCTCTCTTCTCCTCTCTCTTTTTCCCTCTCTCCCTCCCTCTCCTCTCCTCTCTCCTCACTCTTCTTCTCTCTCCCTCTCTTCTCTCTCTTCTTTCCTCTCTCTCTCACTCTCTTACTTTCTCCCCTCTTCTCTCCTTACTCTTCTCTCTCCCTCCCTCTTTTGTCTCTTCTCTCTCTGTCTCTCTTTCCCTCCCTTCCCTCTCTTCTCTCTTCTCCCTCCTCCTCTCTCTCCTTTCTTCTCTATTCTCTCTCTTTTCCTCCCTCTCCCTCTTCCTCTTCCTCTCCCCCTCTCTCTCTGTCTCTCTGTGTCTCTCTCTATCTCTCTCTGTCTCTGTGTCTCTCTCCTCCTTCATCTCTCCCTGCATCATGTCTCCTCCTCCTCCTTCTCCTTTCTTCTCCTCCTCCTCCTCCCCCTCTCTCTCTCCCTCCCTCCTCCTCTCTCTTTTTGTCTCTTCCCCTTTATCCTTCTTTACTTATTGCCTCTGCTCCCCTCTCTCTTGCCTCTTCTCTGTTGCTCTTTCCTTTCTCCCCCTTCTCTCCCACTTTTTCTCTTCTACCCCCTTTTATTTTGTCTTACCCTCTCTCTTTCCTTCTGTGTCTCTTTCTCCTCTCTCTATTCCTCTTTCTTCATCCTTCCCCCCTCTGTCTCTACCTTTTTCTTTCGCCCCTCTCCCCCTCTTCCTCTCTTTTCCACTCCCTTTCTCACTTTCCCTCTCCTCTCTTTGTCTCTTTCTCTCCATCATTCCCCCACCTCTTGCTCTTCTCCACTTTTTCCTCTGTCCCTTCTCCTGCTCTCACCTTTCTCTTCTTTCCACCCTATTTCTTTTATACCCCTATGCCCCTCTTCCTCTCTCCTCTCCCTCCCTCTTCTACTTTCCCACTTTCCCGCTCTCACCCCCATCGTTATCTCTCCTAACTCTCTCCCTTGCTCTCTCTTCCCCCACTCCTCTTATCCCTAACTTTCTTCTCTCCCTCTCCTTTCTTTCCTTTCTCCCTTTCCTTATCTCTCTCCCTCTCTTCCTCTCTCCCCCTTATTCCCTTTCTCCTAACTTTCCCCCTCTCTACCCTCCCTGTTCTCTTCCTTCTCTCTCCTTCACTCTTCTCTTTCCTCTTTGACCTCTCCTTTCCTTCTTTCCCCTCTCTCCTCTCTCATCCTCAGCTTCTCCCTCCCTCTTTAACTATCCCTCTATTTCTCTTCTCCCATTCTCTCTTCCTCTCTCCTCTCCTCCCTTCCTCTCCCTCTCACTCCCACTCCTTTTCTGACCTTCCCCTTCTTTTCCCCCTCTCTCCTCATCTCTACTCACTCTCCCCAACTCCTCTCTCTTCCTTCTTTTCTCTCTCCCTTTTTCTTTTTCCTTTCCCACTTTCCCTCTCTTCCCCTCATTTCCTCTATTTCCCACTCTCTCACTCCCTCTAACTTTATTCCTCTCCACCCCGCTGTATCAACTTCCCCTTTCCTCTCCCCCCTTTCCCTGTCTCCTCTGTCCCCCTTCTTTTTCTCCTTTCTCCCTAACCTTCCCTTTCTTGATCTAACTTTCCCTTTCCTTTTCCCTTGCTTTCATTTTCATTTTTTCTTCTCCCACTTCTCCCTTCTCCCCCTTACTCTTTCTCATTCTCACTTTTCCCTTTTTTTTTTTATTTCTTTTTTTCTTTTGGTGGGGCAATGGGGGTTAAGTGACTTGCCCAAGGTCCCACAGCTAGTAAGTGTTTGGATTCAGGTCCTCCTGAATCCAAAGCCAGTGCTTTATCCACTGCACCACCTAGCTGCCCCCCTCACTTTTCCCTTTTTCCTCTTCTCTCCCCATCTCTTTCTGCCTCTTCTTTCCCTTTTCCCTCATTTTCTCTCCTCCCCCTCCCCCTCTCCTACCACTCTCCCTAACTCTTCCTCTCCCCCTCCTCTCTTCTCCCATCTTCCTTCCTTTCTTTCACTCTCTGCCCCTCTCCTTTCTCCACCCTCTCTCTTCCTCTTCTTCCCTTCCTCTCTCCCTCTTTCACTTTCTCTAATTTTCCCTCTCCCCTTCTGTCTCTCTCCTCTCTCTTTCCTCTCCCCCCTCTTTCTTTGTCTCCTCTCTCCTTTCTCTCTTCCCTCATTTTCCTTCCTCCCCCTCTTCCTTTTGCCCCTCTTTCCTTCTCTGAATTTCACTCTCTTCCTTCTCCCCTCTGTCCTCCTCTACCCACTCTTCCCTCTCTCCCCTTCCTTTCTTCCTCTATCTCCCTTTCCATCTCTTTCCCATCTTTTTCCCACTCTCTTCATTGCCTTCTTTCTCTCTCTGTCTCTCTTCTCTTTCTCCCCCTTGTACCTCCCTTGTCTCCTCTGCCCCATTTCTTTCTGTATTTGTCCTTTCTCTCTTCCTCTCTAAATTTCCTTCTCTTGATCTCTTCTTTCCCTCTCTCCCTTGCCTTCTCTTCTACTTCCTCTCCTCCTCCTCTCTCCCCTCTTTCTGTCACTCTAAGTTTCCACCTCCTCCATCTCTCCCCTCTTTCTCTGTCTTCTCTCCTCCTTGTTTCCTCTTTCCCTTATTTTCCTTCCTTTCTCCTCCTTTTCCTCTCTTCCTTCTTCTGCTATTCTCTCTCTAACTTTCTCTCCTCTCCTCCTTTCTCCCTTTTATCTCCTCTCTTCCCTCCCATTGATCTGTCTCCCCTCTCTCCCTTTTCTTTCTGTCTCTCTCCTCTCCCTACCTCTCTAAATTTCCTTCTCTCACTTGCATTTTCCCTCTCCCTCCCTTTCTCTTTCCTCTCCCTCTTTTTCTTCTCTGTCCCCCTTCTTTCCCTATCTCCCCTTTCTTTTTCTCCTTCCCTCACTTTCTCTTAATCTCTTCCTTTCCTCCTCTCCCTTTCACTTGCTCTCTCTTGTACTTTTTCTCCTCGTCCTTCCTCTCCCCCCTCTTTCTCTTATTCCCTCTAACTTTCCCCTTTCCACACCTGTGTCCTCTCCCCTTTCTTTTCTGTCTCCCTCTCCTTCCCTCCCTCCCTCTTTCTCTTTTCCTCATTTCCTTCCCCTCCCTTCTTCTGTTGATGTTTCTCCCTAACTTCCCCCGTCCTACTGCCTCTCTTCTTCCATTCTCTCCCTCCCTTTTCCTCTTTTCCCTGCCCCTCTGTCATCCTCTCCCCTCTTTCCTCTTCTCTACCCACTCTCCCACTCTTCCCTTCCTTCTCTCTCCTTCCTTCTCTCTTCCTCTTTCCCTCCCTCCAACTTTCCCACTTTCCACCCCCTTTCTGTCTCCTCTCCCCTTTCTTCATCTCTCCTTTCTCTCTTTCTCTAAAATGTCCCTCTCTCTTTCCCTCCCTTTGATTTTACTCTTTACTTTTCATTGATTTTTTTTTCCTTTTGGTGAGGCAATTGGGATTAAGTGACTTGCCCAGGGTCACACAGCTAGTAAGTGTCAAGTGTCTGAGGCCAGATTTGAACTCAGGTCCTCCTGAATCCAGGGCCGGTGCTCTATCCACTGTGCCACCTAGCTGCCCCTATTCTTTACTTTTCTCCACCCTATCTCCTTTATCCCTCTCTGACACTCATTTTCTCCCTCCCTCTCTTACTTGCCCTCTTACTTCCTCCCTTTTCTCTCCTCCCCCTCTCCCTATCACTATCTCATCCCCCTCCTCTCATTTTCTCTCCTATTCTGCTCCTCTCTCCTTCTTCCCCCTCTACCTCCCTTCTTTCACCCCATCTTCAAGTTCCTCCTTTCTTACCTCCTTCTCCTTCCCACTTTCTCCCTCTCTGACTCCTTCTTAACTTTACTCCTCCCCCTCTTTCCTCTCCTCTGTCTCTCCTCCCCCTCTCTTCCTTCTTCCCCTCTTTTTCTCCCTAATTCTTTCCTTTTTCCCTTCTTCTGACTCACTCAATCTCTAACTTTCCCTCTCCGCTTTTTTTCTTTCCTGCTTTCTCTCCCCTCTCTTTCCTCTCTACCCATTCTCCCCCCTTATTTTCTCCCTCTTTGCCTTGTTTGCTGTGTCACTTTCTCCCTTCTCCATGTCTCTCCTCTAACATTCTCCCTTTTCTATCCCCCTGTCTTCCTCTCATTTTCTCTTCTCTATCTGCTCTTCACTTCTCCCATTTCCCTCTCTCCCTCCTTCATTCTCTCATCCTCTCCCTTGCTATCTCTTCCACTTTCTCTCTCCTCTCTTCTTTTCCCCTATTACTCTCTTCCTCCTCCATGCACTCTCCCCACCTCTCTCACTCTCTCCCTCTTTAACTAACTTCCCCTTTCTCTCTCCTCTTTCCCTTCTAACTTTCCATCTTTTCCTCTCTCCCCTCTTTTCTTCTTTTTTCCCCTTCTCTAACTTTACTCCTCTACCACCCCTTCTTTCTTCTCCCTCTCTCCTCTCCCTCCTCTTTCTACATCTTCTTGGTCCCCCTTCTTTTTCTATTTCTCCTTTCTCTCTCACCGTCTCTCTCTTTTGATCTCTTACTTTCCCATTCTCTCCCTTGCTATCCAATCCAATCAATATTAAACACCTACTAAGTGCTAGGCACTGTGCTATGCTGAGGTGCCCTCAGGGAGCTTACAATCTAATGGGGGTGGGGGGAGGGAAAGGACACCGGGAGGTTCAAACTAGTCAGAGCAGCAGATACAGAATGGAGTCCAAAAGTCCAATGCCTGCCCTCTATAAAGAAAGGCATTGGCAGGAGTTTAGTGCTCCACCCTGAGCCCTCCAATCAGATGGGAGAGAAGGCTGAGGGAGGTCGTGTCAGTCAAGGTTTGAGTTAACTGCCTGGGAGTGAAATTAGAAGTGATGAGCTTAACCTGGGAGGGGTATCTGATTAGGTGGAGTTGAAATGAAGCACAGCCTTATGCTCCACTTTTTCTCCCTCCCTTCTCTTTTCCCTCTCTCCAACTTTCCCCTTCTCTACCCCACCCTGCCCCCTCTCTCCCCTTTCTTTCTCTGTCTCTCTCCACTCTCTCCCTATCTCTTCTTTCCTCCCTCTCTAACCTTCCCTCTCTGCCTTTCTCCCATCCTCTCCCTCTCCTTTCTCTCTTCTCTCCTCTCTCCTTCTAACTTCCCCCATTTCCACCACTTCTCTCCTCTCTGCCCCATTTATCTTTCCTCTCTTACCCTTCTTTCTGCCTCTCTCTGTCTCCCTCCCTCCCTAACTTTCCTTTCCATCTCTCATTCTCTCTCTGCCTCTTTCCCCCCTCTGTCACTCTTTTCTCTCCCCCTTTTTTCTTTCTCCTTTCTCTCTTCCCCCTCCACTTTTCCCCTCCCTCATTCTCTCCCTCTCTCTCTTGCTCTTTCTCCACTTTCTCCCTCTCTTTCCTCTTCCCTCACTATCCTTTCTCTCCCTTCTCACCCTCTCTGTACAAGTTTTCCCCTTCCCTCCCCTCCTTCCCTTTCTAACTTTATTCCTCTCTCATGCCCCCAATTTTGCACCTCTCTCCACCTGTCTCTTACCTTGAGCCCCATTTCTCTTCCCTCTCTTTCTCTCCCCACTTCTTCTCTCCCTCCCTTCCTCTGACTCTCTAATTTTCTCTCTCTCCTCTTTCTTTCCCTCTCTTTCGCCCACTCTCTCTCCCTCCTTTCCTCTCTACTCACTTGCCCCATCTCACTTTATTCTTTCCCCAACTCCCTTGCTTTCTCTCAATTCCTCTCACCCCCTCTCCCTCTCTCCTCTTCTCCATCACCCTCTCCTTCCTTTATCCTTTTCTCTCCCTCTCCCTTTCTCACTTCCTCTCTCCCACTCTGCACTTCCCTCTCTCCTACCTCTCACCTTTTTCTTCTCTCCCACTCTATTTCTTTCTTCTCCCTTCTCTCTTCCTCTTCCCCTTCTCTCTCCTCTCTCCCTTCTTCATCTCTTCTGTCTGCCCCCCTTTCTCCTGTCTTTTGTCTCTGTCATTCCTTAGTTTCCCTCTTCCCCTCCTCTCTCTATCCTCCTCCCACCTTCTCTCTCCTCTCCATCTCCCCCTTTTTTATCTTTCCTCTTCTCCCCGTTTCTGTCTCCGTTTTTCCTGTCTCTCTGCTTTCTCTCCCTCTTTTCCGCCCTAACTTTCTCATGTTCTCCCTCTTTTCCCTACCTCTCTTCTCTCTCACTACCTCTAACTTTACTCCTCCTTCATCTCTTTCTCCATCTCATCTCTCCTCTCTTCTTTCTTTCTCTTTCCTCTCTCCCTCTTCCTTGTTTTTCCTTTCCCTCCATCTCTAACTTTTCCTCCTTGACTCTTTCTCTTCCTCTACTTACTTCCCTCTCTCTCTCATTTGCATCTCTCCTCTCACCATCTCTGTCTTCTTTCTCCTCTCTCCTCTCTCTTTGCCCTATTGCTTTCTCCTCTCTCCCCCTTCTTTTTTTTCTCTTTCTATCCCTCTCATCTCATTCTCCTCCTTCCTCATTTTTTTCCCCTTTCTCCCTTGCTCCCTTTTCCACTTTCTTTCTCCCTTTCCTCTCTGGCTCTCTCCTTTCCTTTTTCCTCTCCTATCTATCCCTTTCTCTCACTCTTTCCCCCTCTCTTCCCCCTCTATCTCTCCCCATCTCTTCCCCTCTTTCTCCTTTCTCTTTCTTCATTCTCCCCTCTCTCATTCTCTCCCTTGCTCTCTTCTACTTTCTCTCCATCTCTCCTCTGTATTTATTATTCACTCCCTCCTCTATCCCTCACCTCCATGACTTCACCTCTTTCCTCCCTCCCTCTTTCTCTCCCCCTCCATCGCTTTCCCACTTTCTAACTCCCTCTAACTTCCCCCGCCCACCTATTTCCTCTACCCCCTGTGTCTCTCCTCTCCCCCTCAATCCCTTCTCTTAATCTTTCTCTCTCCATCTCTCCCTCCCTAATTCTTCCTCCTCCCTCTACCTTCCTCTCTTACTCTCTAACTTCCCCCTCTGCTTTTCTTTCTTTCCTTCTTTCTTTTCTCCATCTCCCCTTTCTTTTCTTTTTACTCGTTCTCTCCCTTCTCTTTCACTTTTCCCCTTCCCCCTCCTCTCCTCCCTCTCCACCACTCTCCTCATTTTCCCTATCATTCTCTATCCCTTTCTTCTCTCTTCTCACTTTTTCTCTCCCACTCTGCTCTCCTCTCTCTCCTCCTATCTCTCTTATCTCTTTCCTCTCTCCCCTCCCTCTTTCCCCCTCTCCATCTCTCTCTCCCTCTCTCTCTCATTCACGCTAATAATCTCCCTCTCTGTCCACTCTCTTTCCTCTCCCCACCCCACCTCTTTCTTTGCCCCTTCTCTCCTCTCCCCTCTGCCTCTTCTCCTTTCCTCCCTCCTCCCACCTTTCCTTTTTCTCACTCCCTCTTTCTCCTCCTCCTGTCTCCTCTGTCCCACCCCTCTGCCTCTCTCATCTCTCCTTTTCTTTCTTCTCTTCCCCCCTTATCTCTTCTCCCCATCCCTCCCTTTCTCACTACCTACTCTTACTCCTTTCCATGCCCTCCTCTCCTTCCCACCTCTCTTGTTTTTGTCTCCTCTCTCTCTTCTCTCTCCTTTGTCTCCTCTCCTCCCCCTCATTCTCTCCCACTTTCTCTCTCCTTTCTCTTCCTTCTCTCCCTCTCTTCTCCCATTTTTACTCTCCCCCTCCTCTATTCCTTTCCTCTATAACTCTCCCCACCTCTCTCAACTCCCTCTCTCCATCTTTTTCATTTTCTCCTCTCACTCCCTCTAACTTTCCCTTTCTGCTTCTCCCTCACTCTTTCCCTGTCTTTCTGCCCATTTTCTCCCCTCTCACTTATTCTCTCCCCCTCTCCTGCTTGCTCTTTCTCCCTTCTCTCCTCCCTCTCATTTTCCCTCCTCTTCCCTATCACTCTCCCTTCTCTATCCCTTTCTTTCCACTTCTCTCTTCTCTCCCCCACTTTGCTCTTCTCTCCTCCCACCTATCTCATATCTCTCTCCCTCTGACTTTCTCTTTCTCTCCCCACTCTCTTTCCTTTCCCCTCTCGCTCCTTCTTTCTTTGCCCTTTCTCTCTCTCCTCCTCTGTCTCCTCTTTCACTTCTCCTCTTCTCCCCATCTCTCTCCCTTTTGTCTTTCCTCTTTCCCCTTTGTCTCCTCTTTTTCTCTTTCCTTCCCTCTCTCTTTCCCCCTTTCCCTCCCTCTCTTCTCTCACTACCTCTAATTTTACTCCTCCATCCCCCCTCTCTCTACTCCTCTCTCTTCCCTGTTTTACTGTCTCCTTTCTACCTCTTTCTTTCTCCTCTCTCACTCACGTTCTCTTCCTCTCCTCTCTCCTCCCTTCCCTCATTCTCTTCTCTTTCTTCCTTGCTCTCTCCCACTTCCTCCCCCTCCTTCTTCCTGTCTCTCCCTTCTTTATTCTTCTCCCCTATTCCTCCTCTAGCCCTCTCCTTCATCTATCACTTTCTTCCTATCCCATCTCTTTCTCTCCCCTTCTCCCTCTCCTCTTCCTCTCTGTTCTTTTCCTCTCTCCTCCTCTCCTATTTATAACTCCCTCTTTGTTTCTCTTTCTCCCTCTCCCTCCATCTCTCTTCCTTTCTTTTGCTCTTTAACTTTCCCTCTCCATCTTTCTCCTCTCTCCCTCCTTTATCTCCTTTCTCTTCCCCCTATTTCACTGTCTTCTCTCTCCTCCCACCTTTTTTGGCCTTTCTTGTCTCTCTACCCCCTTTCTTCACTCTCCCACTCTACCCCTCTCCTCTTCCTCTCTCCTTTTCTCTCCTCCTCTCCCTCTCCTTCTCTTCCATTTTTCACTCTTTCCATCCTCCTCTCCTCTATCACTCCCTCTCTCTCCATTCTGTCTCTCCTCTCTCCCTTTTATCTCTCCTCTTTCCCCTCTTTTTCTGTTTCCTCTTTCCTTCATCTATCTCCTTTCTCTCCCCCTCTTGCTTTCCTGTTCTATCCTTCCCTCTTTAACTTTCTCTCTCTCACACACTCTAATTTTCCCTCTTTCACCCCGCTTCCCCCTATTCTTCTGTCCCCTTTCTCCTTTTTCTCCTTCCCTCTCTAACCTCTTTCACGACTCTCCCTTCCCTCATTCTCTCACCCTCTCCCTTGCTCTTTCCTACTCTCCCTCTCCTCTTCCTCTATCCCTCTGTTCTCCCCTTCTCTCACTCTCTCCTCTTCCATTTATCACTATCTCCCTGTTCTATCCCTCTCTTTTCTCCTTTCCTCCATCACTCTCTCCCCTTCCCTCTCTCTCCCCCTCTATCACTTTCCCACTTTCTCTATCTCTCATTCCCTCTAATATTCCCCTCCATCTCTTTCCTCTATCCCATTTGTCTGTTCTCTCTCTCTCTCTCTCTCTCTCTCTCTCTCTCTCTCTCTCTCTCTCTCTCTTTCTCTCTCTCCATCTCACCTCTTTCCTCTCTCCCTTTCCCTTCCTCTGGCCTAACACTTCCTAATTTTCCCTCTCTGCTTCTTTCCCACTTTCTCCCTGTTCTATCCCTCTTTCTTCACCTCTCTTCCTTCCCCTCATTCCCCCTCTCACTTTCTCTCCCCCTTAGTCTCCCTCACCTCTTTCCTCTCCCCCTCCCTATTTTTCCCCTCTCCCCTTCTCCATCATCTATTTCCTACTCTCACCCTCTCTCACCCCCTCTAACTTTATCCTTCTCATCTCTCTCTCTTTCCATCCCTTTCCCTCTTTCTGTCCTCTTTCTCCTGCTCTCTCTCTTTCCCCCTCTGATTTTTCTTGGTTTCCTCTTTCTCCTCCACTCTTCCTCTATTCTTCCCTCTCCCCCCCCCACTCCTCTCTCCCCAATTTCTGTCTCTCTTCTTTCCACCTTTTCTCTCCTGTCTCTCTCACTCTCCACCTCCCTCTGCCTCCTCTGTCTCCTTTCTTTTCCCTTTTCTCTTCATCTTTTCCTCCCTCTTTCTCTCCCACACCTTTTCTAATGTTCCCTCTCCCCCCCCTTTCCTTTGCTTTCTCCCTCCTTAATCTATTCCTGCCCCCTTTTCCCCCTCTTCCTCCCTTTCTCTCACTCCCTAACATTCTCTCTCCCTTCCTCTCCTCTTTCCTCCCCTTTTCCTTTTTCCTATCTTCTCCCTCCCCTCACTCTCTCCTTGTTTATCTCCATTTCTCCCCCCTCCCTCTCAGCTTCTCTTTCTCACCCCCCCCCCCCGCTTTGTATTAATGTTTTCTCTTTATCTCTTCTCCCTCTGGGCCCTATTTTCATCCTTCCTTTTTTTGTGTGTGCTTTTCTTTGGTTTCTTGAATCTTCATTCCCCACCCTTCTTCTCTACCCTTTCTTTCCATCTCATTCCTTTTTTTCTTTCTTTTCTTCCCACTCTCATCCCCATGATTTCTCTCATTTCCTCCCTATTTTCCCACTTTCTCCTTTTTTTATTCTCACTCCCTTTAATCTTTCCTCCTCCTTTCCCCCTCTCCTCTCTTTCTATTCTCCCCATTGTCTTCTCCATCTTCTCTCTCCTCTCCTTTCTCCTTCTCCCTTTCCCCCCTCCCCTTTCATCTCCCTGATCGTTCCTTCTCATCCCCATTCTCTCCTGTTCTGTCATTCTCTTCATTCTGGACAATAGGAATAGCTAGCATTTATGTGATGCCTACTATAAGCCCCTTAGAAATATGATTTCATTTGATCCTCACAACAGCCCTGGGAGGTCAATGCTATTATTATTCCCACTTTACAGTTGAGGAAACTGAGGCAAGCAGCAGTGAAGTGACTTACCCAAAGCCACACAGCTAGTCAGTGTCTGAGGGCAGATGGGAGCTTCTACTTCCTTCCACACCTTGCTGCCTCTGGTCAGCAGGTGGTCATGAGGAAGAAGCCCGGACACCGTGCCACACAAGGAGGGGATGAAAGAGGTGGCTTGCATTAGCTGCCCTTTGCAGAGATCCCAAAGACCTCCTAGCTGCCTTCTCAGAAGCCCCCTCCTCCTTAGCCTTAGGCAGCTTCTGACACTCCTTGTTGCTCCTCCCCCTGTCTGCCATTGTCTCCTGGACTTCCTCTCCTCTCTCAGGCAGCTCCTCCTCTCTGTTTGCTGGACCCCCCCCATCCTCCCCCCATCTCCCACACAGGAGTATCCCCAAGTCTCCACCAAGGGCCCTCCTTCCTCTTTCCATTCTGCCCCATCGTGGAAGTCAAGGAGGAGAAATAGTGTAGGCAGGAGGGGAGCCTTGGAAGGGACAGCAGCAGGGTTCGAAGCAGGATTGCAGAGTGTGTGGCAGGTGAGTGTAGGGAGGCCATGAGTGCACAGGACTGAGAGAACGGCAGGGAAATGGAGGCTAACTGGCGAATGAGGAGGTGCCTGTCAATGGGCAGAGCCTGGCTGTGTTTGGAAACACAGGGAGGAAGTCAGTGCACAGGGGAAATGATAAAGGGACAGCTCTTCCCAAAAGGAGAGATGTGGAGGAAGATCAAGGCTGGTTTCTGTGGTGAAGGGGAGGCAGGATAGCTCAGTGGGCAGGCTGCTCTCCTGATTCCTACCAGGGTGACTTTGGACCAGGCGCTTCTTAACTCTGGACCTCAGTTTCCTTACCTGTAGGACCCTGCAGAACAGGGGGTGGCATAAGGAGCTTTAGCAGAGAAGTGAGGGTGTGGAATAGCCGGGGAAGAGAAAGGAGAAAAGGGTTTCTGTATATCAGTGAGCATCCAGTGAGATGAGAATCCTCAGAGGACCCAGGCTGGCCAGCCACTCTTGTCACTCTCCACTGGCCTTGGGGACGATCCAATGACATCTCACATTCCTCTCTGAGGTCCATGTTTCAACCAAACTGGCTTCCACTCCACCGGTGGGTGCCCTGGCACCCTCCCCCCCCCCCCCGCCCCAGGCCGCCAAAAGCTTCTGACCTGCCCCTCTGGTGCCTGTCCTATTCTTTCACAGGAGAATGGAGTCTCCTTGAGGGCAGGTACCGTGTTTCTGTGCCTCCGGTGTCTTCCATGGGATGGGGGAGCTTCCCGATGCTTTTGAATGGACGTAATTGAATATAGGACCAAGATGAGCCGCCTTAGGACCTTGGGGCTACGAGAGGCATCTTGGGGGCTTTGACTGGCTGACACATGGAAGAGGGTTTGTCTTGGTTCTGCTTGACCCCCAGAGGTCAAAACCAGGAGAACGAGTCGTGGAAGGGAGATGTAGGTGGGCTAGCAGGACAAGCTTCCTCAGCAGAGCAGAAGGGGCTGCCTCAGGAGGCGGTGGGCTCCCCTTCACAGGGGGAGAGGTGTCCCAACTCCATGACAGAATGTTTAGGAGTGTCCCTCTCCGCTCTGAGGACCTCTGGGAAGGGACTCGCCCAAGGTTCCACAATAGCCAATGGCTATTTGTAGTTTTCCTTTTCTCCATGTTCTTCTCCTCACCTTGAAGACTGAAAACTCTGGGTTCAAGCCCTGCGGATGACAGTCACAAGCTGCGTGAATGTGGGAAAGCCATTCCCCTTTTTCTGTGACTCAGTTTGTTAATCTATAAAGTGGGGATGGTCCTCATGCTGCTCCCCCCTCCCCGGGTTGTTTTGAGGCAAGCCCTTTAGAGCCGTGTCCCTATTCCTTCTCTCCTCAGGCTACTTCCCTCCTTCCCTTCATCGCTTTTTCCCTCTCACTTCTCCCTAGCACCAACTCCGTGATATAGCGGATAGGCCCTAGCCAGGAACTTCACCAGGTTTGGGCTCAAATGCTGCCTCAGAGGCTTACTAGCCACGTCACCTAGGCCTCCTCTGCAAAATTCTCCGGGTGGGAATTCGGGGCTTCTGAGGTGCTCCCAGCTCGGGTCTGTGATCCTGAGAGGCCCCCCGGGGTCTCCTCCTCTTTGCTTTTCCTTCCCACCTTTTTTCCTCCAGTTCCTTCTCTCCATCTTCCTGCTCTGCCCCTTCCCCTGCTCCCCTTTCCTCGTTTTTTCCCTCTCTCTTTGCCCCATTCTTTCCCTTCGCTCCCCTCTTCCCTGACAGCTGGCTCTGGGCATGGCGGCCGAGCCCCAAGTCCACAGCTCTACCTCAGCTACTTTCCATCTGTCCCACCTGGGCAAAGTGCCGGAGCGAACCTCTGGAGGCCAGAGTGTGATGCTCACCCTTCCCATTCTCACGGCCCTTTGCCTTCTTTCCCTCGGCCCCCATCACCCTCCCCCTTCCGTCCCCTCCCCTTCCCTAGGGTCCCTTCTGCAGGCCTCTCCTTCTCCTCACCCCTTCTCCCAGGATCCCAGAGGCTGCTCAGCGCTACGAGTACCTAACCAACGAGGCCGGGGACGGCCAACCTCAGCTTGAAGTGAGGGGATCCTGTAGCCCCCACTACTGTCTGCTCACTTGTGGCTGACTGGCCGGTACTTCCCCCTAGTCCTCCTCTCCCTTCTCTTCTTAAGGTCACTCTCATCCGGCTTCACTTCCCCCTCCCTTGCTCTTTTCCCCTTTCCCTTTCCTTATCCTTCTCTTCCTTCATCTTCCTCCCACTCAATACAACCTTCTCCCTTCCCCCTTTTCTCTTCCTTTTTTATTTATCCCTCTTTCTTATCTCCTTGCCTCTTCATCCCTTCTTTCTTCTCTCTCCTCAGGCTTCTCCCTTTCTTCCTCCTCCATCTCCTTCTTTTCCTTCCATCCTTTCCCTCACTTTCTTCTTTCCTTTTCTTTTTGACTTTTTGGGTTTTGACCTTTGTTTCGTTTTTTGACTCTGTTGATGCTCTTCTCTCTTTTTAACATCACTGTCACTTCCCCAATAACCTCTCCCATAGAACATTTCCCAATTAAAACAAACAAACAAAAACACACACACAATGCATTAGTCGTGTTTGAAAATGTATGCTGGGGCAGCTAGTGGCGCAGTGGATAAAGCACCGGCCCTGGATTCAGGAGGACCTGAGTTCAAATCCGATATTAGACACTTGACACATGCTAGCTATGTGAGCCTGGCCAAGTCATTTAACCCTCATTGCCCCGCCCCACCCACAACATGTATGCCTCATCCCATACACCTATAGTCCACCATTTCTCTATTGAGAAATCTGCCTCCCCTTCTTTTCTCTCCCTCTCTTCTCATTGTCTACTGTTTCTTCATCCTCCCTCTTTTATTCTTCTACCTGATCTTTTTCATTGTCTTCTGTCTCCTTTTTTCTTCTCTCCATTTTCTTTTTCATCTCCCTTTCTTTTCTTCTTTTTCTGCTCTTTCCTTTTCCTTCCTGTCCTGTCTTCTTCCCTTTCTCTTACCTCATCTCCCTCTCTTCACTTTTTTTTAGTTCTCACTTTCTTCTCTATCTCCATTCATCATATTTTTCCTTCTTTTATTTCTTTCATCTCTCCTTCCCCTCTTTCTGCCTCCCTCACTCATCTTTATCCCTTTCTCCTGTCTTTTTCTCCTTGCTCTTCCCTTCTCCCTTTATCTTCTCTTCCTTGCTTCATTTATCCCTTTCTTCCTCTTTCCTCACTTCTGTCTTAATTTTTCATCTCCTTTCTCCCTATTCTTTTTTCTTCCTTCTCTTCAATTTCTTCTTCCTCCTCTTCATTTCCCCCTTTGTCTATTTCTCCTTCTTATTCACTTTCTTATGCTTCTCACTTTCTTCTTCCTGTGCCTTTATTTTCTTCCTCCCGTTCTCTCAGTTTTCACCTTTTGCCTCTGTCCTCTCTTTTCCCCTCAGTATCTTCCTTATCCCTCCCTCATGTCTTCTTCCTTTTCTATTTCTTCTTTTCTCTTCCCTTTCTTCCTCCATCTTGTTCATTGTTCCCCTTTTCACTTTAGTCTTCCTCCCTCTCTATACTTTATTTGTTCTCCCTCTCTTTTATCTCTTCTTCCTCTTTCTCCTCTTCCTTTTCCTCCTCCTCCCCCCTCTTTTCATTGTCTTCTTCCCGACCTTTAAATCATAAGAACTGAATTCAGAATTCCCCTTCTGACAGTGGCTGAGTGACCTCGAGCAATTAATCAACAAACATTTATTAAGTGGTTACTAAGTGGCCTCAGGTTCCTTATTTGCGTAATGAGGAGATTGGATGGCCTCTGAGATCCATTCCAGCTCATGCTCCTCAGTACTGTGGGATTCTCTTCTTCCTCCCTCCCTCCTGTCCCCTTCTTCTGTATCTCCATTTTCTACTGCTCCCTCTCTTCCCTCTTTTTCTGGCTTCTCTCCCCTCATCAAATCAGCCAGCATGTCAAAAGCACCTACTATGTCCCAGGCACTATGCTAAGCACCAGGGATACAAAGAAAGGCAAAGGATGGTCTCTGCCCTGCTTTCTTAGAGCTTCTAAGTCTAATGGGGCAGACAACATGCAAACAACTCTGGACAAATAATCTATAGATGGGATAAACAGGAGATAATCATCCGAGGGAAGGGAAGGCATCAAGGGAGATCTGGGAAGGCGGGATCTCTGGGGGGACTTGAAAGAAGGCACGAGGTGGAGATGAGGCAGAAGAATATTCTAGGAAAGGGGGGCAGTAAGTGAAAATGGCCATAGTCAGAAGATGGTTTGTCTAAGAAATAGCCGGGAAACTAGAGCACTCTCTCCCCATTGCTTTGTTTTCTGCCCAGTCTTCTTCCTCTGACCTCCCTCCTTCCCCCTCTTTCTTCCTCCTCTCCTCTTCATTCTCCTCTTTGTCTCTCACTGTTTCTTCTTCTTTCTCATCTGTCTTCTGTTGCTTCTCCCTTTTCCCTCTTTTTTCTTGCTCTTTCCCCTCTTTCTTCCTCCTCCTTCTCACTCATTGTCTTCTTTCTCCTTTTCTTCCTCTCTTCCTTCTTTCAACATCTCCCTTCATTTTCATCTGTTTTCTCCCTCCACTCTCTTCTTCAGTTCTCCCTTTCTCCTGTCTTTTTCTCCATTTCACTTTCTTCTTCTCACTTTTCTCCCTCCTGATCTTGTCTTTTCTTCCTCTCTTCTCTGTCTTCCTTATCCTTTTCCTTTTCCTTTTATCCTTCATTCACTTTCTTCTCTCTTCCTTCCTTCCCTTTCTTTTCCCTCTCAATTTTTTCTTCCTTCTTTCCTCCATTCTCTCTTCCCTTTCTCAGGTCACCTACTTACTCTCTTGGTTTCCTGCTCCATAAAATTAGGGGATTAGACTGTGTGGTCCTAAAGTCCCTTTTAGCTTTACACCAATGATGTCTCTTCCTGCTGCCGCTTTTGGGGGTTTTATCGCTTCTTTTGCCTTTCTTCCTCCACTCTATTCTCCTCTCACTGCCTCCCTCCCTTCTCATTTTCTTGTCTCCTCTCCCTGCCTCCTTCTCCTCTTCCTTTTTTCCTCACTTTTTTCCTCCCCCCCTTTGCTCCTCTCTTCATGCTTCACCTTCCTCTACTCTCACTTCTCCTTTTTCCTTTTTACCTTACTTTTACTGACCCTTCCTCTCCTCCCCCCATCCTTCACGTCCTTCTTCTCTCCTTAACTCCTCTTTGTCCCTCTTTGTTCTCCTTTTCGCCTTCCTTTTTTCCTCATTTTTATCTAACCCCTCTTCTCTCCTCTTCCCATCCTTCACCTCCCTCCTCTCCTCACCTCCTCTATGCCCCTCTTTCTTCTCCTTTCTCCTCTTTCTGATTCCTTTTGTCCCTCATTTTTATTTACTCCCTCCTCTCATCTTTCACCCCTCTCTTCTCCCCTTACCTCCTCTTTGTCCTCTTCCTTCTCCTCTCTTCTTCCTTTTTTCTTCATTTTTATCCCCCCTCTTCTCCTCTCCCCATTTTCAAAGTACAGTATACTTTTATTTTTTTTTTAAGTTGGGAGAGGGGCAAACCTCTTTTTAATTTTTTCCCAATTTCATGTAAAATAGTCTTCTCCCTGGGGCAGCTAGGTGGTGCAGTGGATAGAGCACTGGCCCTGGATTCAGGAGGACCTGAGTTCAAATCTGACCTCAGACACTTGACACTTACTAGCTGTGTGACCCTGGGCAAGTCACTTAACCCCAATTGCCTCACACACAGGAAGGAAGGAAGGAAGGAAGGAAGGAAGGAAGGAAGGAAGGAAGGAAGGAAGGAAGGAAGGAAGGAGGGAAGGAAGGAAGGAAGGAAGGAAGGAAGGAAGGAAGGAAGGAAGGAAGGAAGGAAGGAAGGAAGGAAGGAAGGAAGGAAGGAAGGAAGAAAAAAATAGTCCTCTCCCCATTCTTCACCTCCCTTCTCTTTGTCCCTCTTTCTTCTTCTTTCTCCTCTTTCTCCTTCCTTTTTTTCCTCATTTTATTCACCTCCTCTTCTCTCCTCCTCATCCTTCA
Source organism: Dromiciops gliroides (assembly GCF_019393635.1). NCBI lineage: Eukaryota > Metazoa > Chordata > Mammalia > Microbiotheria > Microbiotheriidae > Dromiciops > Dromiciops gliroides. Next base: position 666,149,503 of record NC_057863.1, on the reverse strand, counting down.
TTCCTCTCCTTACCTCTTCTTCATCCTCTACCTTCTTCTCCTTCCTCCTTCCTTTTTTCCTCATTTTATTCACCTCCTCTTCCCTCCTCTCTCATCCTTCACTTCCCTCCTCTCCTTACCTCCTTTGTCCCTCTCTTCTCCTTTCTGCTTCCCTTTTTCATTTTTATTCACTCCCCCTTTACTCCTCTCCTCATCCTTCACCTCCCTCTATTCTCCTTACCTGTGTCCTCCTCCTTCTCCTTTCTTCATTCTTTTTTCCTCATTTTTATTCTCCCTCTTCTCTTACCTCCTCTTTGTCCCTCTTCCTTCTCCATTCTCTTTCCTTCTTTCCTCATATTTATCCCCTTTTCTCTCCTCTTCTCATCTTTTACTTCCCTCTTCTCTTTGTCCCTCTTCTTTTTTTCCTTTCTCCTTCTTTCCTTCTTTTTTCTCACTTTTGCTGACCTGCTCCTTTACTCTCCCCATCATTCACCTCCCTCCTCTCTCTTAACCTCCTTTTTGTCCCTCTTTCTTCTCCTTTTGCCTTCCTTTTTTCATCATTTGTATCCACCCCCTCTTCTCTTCTTGCCTCACCCTTCACCTTCCTCCTCTCTTTACCTCCTTTTTGTCTTTCTTTCTTCTCCATTCTCTTTCATTTTGTCCTCATTTTATTCACACCCCCCTTCTCCCCATTCTTCACCTCCCCCCTCTCTCCTTACCTCTTCTTTGTCCTCTTCCTTCTTCTACTTTCTCCTCTTTGTCTTTCCTTTTACCATGACTTTTTTTTTTTTTTAGTGAGGCAATTGGGGTTAAGTGACTTGCCCAGCTAGCAAGTGTCTGAGACCGGAATTGAACTTAGGTCCTGCTGACTCCGGGGCCAGTGCTCTCCACTGCACCACCTAGCTGACCCTTGTCCTTCCTTTTTTTTTCTTCATCCTTCTTCATCCCCCTCTTCCCTCCTCTCCTCATCCTTCACTTCCCTTCATTCTCCTTACCTCTTTGTCCCTCTTCTCCTTTCTCCATCCTTTTTTCCTCATTTTTATCCACCCCCTCTCCTCTCTGCATCCTTCACCTCCCTCTTCTCTTACCTCCTCTTTGTTTTCTTCCTTCTCCTTTCTCCTTCCTTTTTTCCTCACTTTTATTCACCCCTTATTCTCTCCTTTTCCCATTCTTCACCTCCTTCTTTCCTTACCCCCTCTTTGTCCTTCTTTCTTCTCCTTTCTCCCTACATATCACTTTCTCCTCCTCCCTTCCTCCATCTCTCATCTTTCCCTTCTTCCCCTCAGGATTCCCATTTCATGCATTTCTTTTCCCACCCCCTGCCTCCTGTTGCCTTCTTTCCACCTTGCTCAGTCTTCTACCTCTCACTCCAACCCAGGCGCTTCTCCTTTCTCTTCTTTCTCTTCTCTCCCCTGGACCTTTCCACCTCTCTGTCCTACCCGTTCATTTGTAGCTTTTCTCCTCTCATTCACTTCCTAATCTTTCCCTATCACATCTTCCTTTTTCTTTCATCCTTCCCTTTTCTCCTCCCTTCTTACCATTTGCTGTTTGACTCCTTCCCCTGCCTCTCTCATTCATTAAACTGCAGACCTACTGTGCACAGAGCTCTGTGCTCAATTCTGGGATAGACACAAAGTTGCTTTTGCCCCTGAGTGCCTAAGAGAGGGACAAGAGATGGCTCCCTGATCCCTTTTCTAAGGGGGAGGGTCATGACCAACGGGGAGTCTGGGGAGGTTACACTTGCCTCTTGTGGGTCATAATGATGGGGAAAAATCTCATGAGTAAGGGACAAGCAGGGGAGGCTATTTCAGGCCCAAGGGACAGTGTGGACAAAGGTCTGTGTGTGGCAGGAGGAGGCAAAGAGCCATCGAATTTGATCAGATCATGAACCGAGGAAGGGAATAGGACAGAAACCCTCTCCTGTGGGGCAGTCAGGTGGCACAGTGGATAAAGCACCGACCCTGGATTCAGGAGGACCTGAGTTCAAATCCGGCCTCAGACACCTACTAGCTGTGTGACCCTGGGCTAGTCACTTAACCCTCATTGCCCCGTAAAAACAAAACAAAAAAGTAGTCACAGAAACCCTCTCCGGTCTTTGCTTCTCATTCTCCTGCCCCTTCATCCTTCCTCCTCCTCCTGCCCTCACACTTCCTCCCCTTCGCTCCTCAGTTCTTCCTTCCCCTCACCCTCCCTTGTCCTCCCTGGAAGGCGTAAGCCCTGGAGGCTCCACCCTGGGTCCTCATCCTTGGCCATCACTGGCCCCACGACGTCGGCAGCTTTCTTAGCCTCTCTGACTTGGTCTCCTCATCTGTAAAATGGGGCTCCCCTGGCCTTGCTGAGCGGGGCGGGGTGCGGGAGGACCATGGAGCATCAGATGGAGACAAGGACTTACCTGCAAAGAGCTCCCCACGCCTGGAACCTCAGCGGCCGAGGGGAGGCCAGCCCTTGTTCCTGCGCACCTGCTCCCAGACTGCGTCCACTCTCCTTCCCTCCACTCATGCCCGGGGCCGTGAGCTCCCCTCCCGTCGGGTCAGGCTTCTCTCTCTCTGTCTCCCTCCCTCCCCCCACCCCCGCTCCTCCTTCCCTCTCTCTCTCTCTCTCTCTCTTTCTTTCTTTCTTTCTGTCTGTCTCTATCTGTCCCCCCTTCTCTGTCTCTGTCTCCCTCCCCCCCCCGCTCCTCCCTCCCTCTCTCTCTCTCTCTCTCTTTCTTTCTTTCTTTCCTTCTGTCTCTATCTGTCTCCCCTCCCTCTCTCCCCCCTTCTCTGTCTCTGTGTCTCTCCCTCTCCCCCCCCCGCTCCTCCCTCCCTCTTTCTTCCTTCCTTCCTTCCTTCCTTCCTTCCTTCCTTCCTTCCTTCCTTCCTTCCTTCCTTCCTTCCTTCCTTCCTTCCTTCCTTCCTTCCTTCCTTTCTTTCTTTCTTTCTTTCTTTCTTTCTTTCTTTCTTTCTTTCTTTCTTTCTTTCTTTCTTTCTTTCTTTCTGTCTCTGTCTCCCCTCCCTCTCTCCCCCCTTCTCTGTCTCTGTCTCTCTCCCTCTGTCTCTATCTCCCCTTCCCTCCTTTCTCTCTCCCCCTTTCTCTGCCTCCTCTCATCCCTGTCCCTCCCCCCAGCATTTTCTCCCTTCTCTCTCTCCCTCCCTGCTCCTCCCTCCCTCTCCCTGCTTTTCTTTCTCTCCCTCCTTCTGTCTCTATCCCTCTCCCTCTCTCCCTCCTTGCCCCCTCCCTTCTCTCTCTCTCTGTGTCTGTGTGTGTCTCTCTGTCTCTCTGTGTCTCTCTGTGTGTTTCTCTGTGTCTCTCCTCTCTCTCTGTCTCTCTGTCTCTGTCTCTTTCTCTCTCTCTGCTCCTCCCTCCCTCTCCCTTCTTTCTCTCCCTCCTTCTGTCTCTATCCCTCTCCCTCTCTCCCTCCTTGCCCCCTCCCCCCTCTCTCTCTGTGTTTCTATCTGTCTGTGTGCGTGTCTCTCTGTCTCTCTCTGTCTCTTTCTCTCTGTGTGTCTCTCTCTGTCTCTCTGTGTCTGTGCGTGTGTGTCTGTCTCTGTGTGTGTGTGTGTGTGTCTGTGTATCTCTGTCTCTCTGTCTCTCTCCCTGTCTCTCTCTGTCTCTCTCTCTCTGCTCCTCCCTCCCTCTCCCTGCTTCTTTCTTTCTCTCCTTCCTTCTGTCTCTATCCCTCTCCCTCTCTCCCTCCTTGGCCCCTCCTCTCTCTCTCTCTCTGTCTCTGTCTCTCTGTGTCTCCCTCCTCACCTTCCTCTCTCCTCCTATCTTGGCCACATGTTCTCTCCTTTAACCTCTGCTCAGATTTTCTCTTGTTACCTTTGCAGTGTGGGAAAAGCTCTGGCTGGAGACTTGGAGCGGAGCTTGGGCCCTGACCCTCACTTTCTGTGCCTCTGGGGAATCGCTTCCAGTCCCTGAGGCTCTGACACTGAGGCTCCCTGTGTGGGGCGTCTGAAGCCTTAAAGCAGGGCAGGCTCTTGTCCTTTAACTCCTATTTTCTTAAAGTGAGGGGGGGGCGGGGTGCAGCCCCACAGGGGTCTCTTAACTGAACGTAGGGGCCAAAAACAATCTGACCACAGTAAAGAGTTATGTATACCTATTGTATATGCCTATAGCCTCGTGGTCACGTAAAAACTTCTTGGGCGAAAAGGGGTCGAGACTGGAAAAAGGCCTGCTCTAATTCTGTCCCTCCTCCCTCTCTACTGCAGAACACAGAAGCTGGGAGGGCCCTTAAGGGGTCAGCAAGCCGGACTCCCCTGGGGTTTTTTGTTTTGGGGGGATTTTGTGGGGCAATGAGGGTTCAGTGACTTGCCCAGGGTCACCCAGCTAGTAAGTGTCAAGTGTCTGAGTCGGATTTGAACTCAGGTCCTCCTGAATCCAGGACCGGTGCTTTATCCACTATGCCACCTAGCTACCCCCCTCTACTCCCCTGGTTTTGCCAAAGAGGAGACTGAGGTCCAGGGAGGGGCAGGGACTGGCCCAAAGGCACTAAGCTGGGGCTAGACTCAGAATACCAGAACTGGAGGAGGTTGAATAACAGTGTCAGAGCTAAGAAGCCTCAGAAGAGGGGATGTCAGGGCTGGGAGGGGCCTCAGAACAGGGGATGTCAGGGCTGGGAGGGGCCTCAGAACAGGGGATGTCAGGGCTGGGAGGGGCCTCAGAACAGGGGATGTCAGGGCTGGGAGGGCCCTCAGAACAGGGGATGTCAGGGCTGGGAGGGCCCTCAGAACAGGGGGTGGGGGGGAGAGTGGGGTGTGCTTGCAGCCAGGGTCAGAGCCAAGAGGAGTCAGGACAAAGGTTTGTCCTGCAGCTTCTCCCCACGGCTCCCTCGCTTCCCTCACAGTCTCTTCTCCCTTTCTTAGCCTCGGCTGCTCCCCTTGGCCCCCTCTCCTCTAAGATTCTCCCCAACCAGTTTAAGAAAACAGGAGTTAAAGGGCAAGAGCCTGCCCTGCTTTATGGCTTCAGATGCCCCTGGCCTCCATCAGCCCCCTCCCCAGGCCAGGGTGGGCTGGAGCAGGAGCTCCCTTGGGGATTGGCCCCTTGTGACCTTTGTCTCTCTTCTCTGCCTCTCTTGCACGCTGGGACACCTGCCTCGGACCCTGGATGAAGTGACTGGTCAACAAGGAAGAGAAGGAGGACACCACCCAGAACCCCTGCCTCATGGAGGGTGATTGTGGAGGGCCGGGTGGGGGGAAGGACTGACTGGCTGGCCCCAACTAACCCTCCCTCCCTCACTCACAATGCCCTGGTTCAGCCTTCTTCACTGGGCATGCTCGGGTTGCCTCAGTAGGCAGTGAGCTCCCCATTTCTCCAGGTTCCTGCTTGGCCTGGAAGGCTGAGCTCTAGGCTCCCTTCCAGCTCAGGATCTGGACTCCATGAGGCCTCCCCCCACCCCCCAAGCAAAGAACCTTCTTCCAAACAAGCCCCCATCCCCCCCACCCCCACCCCCCCGGCCATTTCCTCTTCGTTCCTCTAGGATTCCAGAGAGGCCTCAAGGACACGCACGATGGCCCAAGGTCCAGCTGCTCCAGACCCCTGCCTTGCCAAGGCTCCACCCGGCCTGCTCCTCTGACCTCCTTGGAAGGAGCCCCTGTTGGACAGCGCTGGAAGGGGAACTCAGAAAGACAGGACCGTGATGCCGACGACCCACCACGGGTGAAAGGCCGCCGCCCTCTCTGGAGAGGCCTTGGGCTCAGGGAATGACTGAGGCAGACACGCTCTGGCTGTGGCCAGTACGGGAACATGTGCTGGACTGTCCATATGTGCTATGTACGGGGTGGGGGCGACTGGTGGGCTTTTGTGGATCGAATAAAACTCATTTTTTAAAGGTCACCCTATCCCCACCCCTGCTCCTTCTCTCTGCCACAGCCCATGACAAGGTCAGGAAGCCCCTCCCCACCCATCTCTTCACTCCCCCGAGGATTCAGACACCTCACACAGACCCCAGCAGGGCAGCCCTAGAAACCCATCACTGGAGGCGTGTTGAGGGTGGGTGTCATCCTGGGTCATTCGGCACCATCTGCTGGGGAAACCTGAAAGGGCAGCCCAGCTCTCCTAGACACTCAAGCCCTGGACCAGAGGATCCATGAAGTTCTGGAAACTGGGCCGCGAGGAAACGTCCCCCCTCAGTCTCCAGGGGTTCTCCCACACCAGCCCTGAAACCCCCCCCATCTGTAGGATGGGGAACCAACACCCCAAACCAACTGAGAGTTGGGGAGCGAGCTGCCCTCAGGCATGGAGAACATGCCATGGGGGTGTTTTCAAACACAGCCTGCCCTTTTCTGGGCCCGTTTTATCATCTGTAAAATGAGGGTTGGACTAAGATGGGGTCAGCAAACTGCAGCCCAGCCCAGCACCTGGAAGATTTACATCTTCTGTAAATGAAGAAAAGCAAAAGGATATCGCACAGCGTGTGAAAATTCGATGAAATTCAAATGTCCACAAATGGAGCATATTTAGAACTTCCATAAATAGCGCCACTGCTTAGGCGCTGTCTGCACAGCCTCCCTCACCAGAGGCACAGCTGGGGGTCATTGTCACCCAGTGCCCTTTGACATTTCCTTTTATTTCTCATCACCAGCCCCCCCCCATCACATCAGAACAAGAGAAAAGTGCACTTCAAAACGCTACACTGTTTTTCAACATTTTTATTTAGCGCTCCAAACGTTAGCCCTCCTTTCCTCCCTCCCCGCCCCCCTCCGAGGCGGTAAGCAGTCAGACATAGGTTACACGTGTGCAATTATGTAAAACATTGCCAGGTTGGTCATTTTGTAAAGAAAACTTGAATAAAAGAAAAATGAAAGTGAAAGAGCCTGCTTCAGTCTGTGTTGCATCAATATTTAGATCATTGTACAGCTGAGAATAGTCGAGTCCTTCACAGCTCTTCATCAATGTTGCTGTCTCTGCGCACAACGTTCTCCTGGTTCTGCTCACTTCACTTTGCATCAGTTCATACATGTCTTTCCAGGCCTTTCTGAAATCATTCTGCTTGTCATTTCTTGTAGCACAATCATATTCCCTCACCATCATATACCACGGCTTGTTCAGCCATTCCTCAATGGATGGACATCCCTTACATGTCCAATTCTTAGCCACCCCAAAAAGAGCCGATAGACCTATTTTTGTACAGATAGGTCTTTTTCTCTTTGGGGGGATGTCTTTGGGAAATAAACCCAGCAGGGGTATTGCTGGATCGAAGGGGATGCACAGGTCTATAGCCCTTTGGGCACAGTCCCAAACTGCCCTCCAGAATGGTTGGGTCAGTTCACAACTCCAGCAGCACTGGATAAACGCTGCACTTTGGAGGCCCTTGTCTTTCGTCACTGAATCAGGCTGGAAAGCATCGTAGGCAGCAGGCGAGGACAAAAGAGTGCCTCAGCATTCCCAAGCCCAGCACAATTGACAGCAACGTCAGACAAAACGAGAAAATTAGAGAAAATCTCATCCCAGCAGAATTTCACAAAAATAAAAGGAACATGAAGGCACGAGGGAAGTGGCTCCTGTCAGTCCTTTATGAACATCGAATTAATGACATCATGCCGGACTGCAGCAGTCGCAGAAATGGGTGCGGAGAAAATGAACTTGTTTCTGAGACTCCCGGCTTTCTGGTCCAATGAGAGTCGCGCCTGTGGGATAACACTGGTACCCGGCAGCGCTGATCAGCATGAAAAACAGTTCCCAAAGAGGAAAGATCTCATCCCCCACCAGCAGGAGCATCTGCAAGCAAGTGTGAGGATAGGGAGCGAACACTCCAAACCCCAATGAAGCGAAATGGGATCCCCCAAATAATTTCATTATTCTCATTCGACCTAAACCACCATTTTACTCCACTTTGATGTTTTTAGTTTTGTCAACAAAAAATCTGTAGAACTTTTTCCTCTGGACATCACCGCCTCAACCTTGCCAAGCCCCAAGACACTTACCATCTGACCCATCCTGGAGGATCTCCGGGTACTCCCATCACCTTGAGCAAAGCCCTCCCTGCTCTGGGCCCTCAGACTCCTGGTCAGTCCAGGACGGCGTTAGTGACAGTGCCCAGTGGCCCTTCATGCGTCCAAGTCAGCAGACTCAAACCGAATGCTCCGGGCCTGGCCCCTCATGACACGCCTCCAAGGAAGCCCCTGCCCTTTGGGATAAGCTGCTCCTGCCAGGGAGCCCAGACGTGCCCCTGAGCAGCACCCCCCCCTCCCAGTGCCCCTGATCTTCTGAGCTCCCCTAGTTCCTTCACCTGAGCCTCCAAGACATCTTGTCCCCCTTCAGTCCAAACAAAGCAGGGCAGCCCTGGGGCAAGGAGGCACCTGACCACCCCACCCCCCACAGGAGGAAGGTGGATCCTGCTGTCCACAGGCACCCAGGCGTCCCCGGCAGGGCAGCCTCCACTCCTTCAGACCTGCACCAGTCCTGGAGGGCAGTGCTTTGTACACAGCAGGCACTTAATGCCTGCTTTTCTACTCCTTTATCTATGGACTCCAGGCCCCATCGGTCCTGCTGGACAGTCCCCACCCCCCCAAAGACCAGGCTAAAGCAGGTGCTGAGATCGAAACATGATCGCATCAGCACTTCAATGCCTGGATGTCACAAAGGAAGAAACTGAGGCCTGCAATGGAGAGGCGTGAGAGAAGGAGGGGCCGGCGAGGGCACAGAAGCTGGGTGGGGGCCCCCTTGGGGGCAGGCCGCCCGCCAGAAAGCCTGGCTCTGCCCCAGCTGGGCCTCCCCCGCCTCTGCTCACAAGCTGGCTTGTTGGGCCCCAGGAGAAGGTCCTTTATCCCTGTCACCTCTTCTGGCTAAAGTCGGCCCTACCCACAGCCCCTCAGAGCCCCCTCCTTCTGGTCTGGAGAGACCGTGGTGAAGGGCCCGGGGCCGGGGGTGTCCAGAGGAGGGAGAGCCACTCATCTGAGGTCCCAGACACCTCAGGGACCCTCTAAGCAACTTCCTCGGCACACAAGGACACAAGCCCACAGGTGACATCCCGCCGGGCAAAGCCATGAGGAGGACCCAGGCCTCCTGACAGGCCCCTCCCCAGGGGACGGCGTTCTGGGGAGGGGGGCTGGGAGGGCCAAAGTGCAAGACAAGAGCTGGGGGTCCAACTGGAACCGTTTATTTAGTGACACGCTCCCTCCTTAGCGCCCACTGCCCCCGCCCCCGCCGCCCCCGCCCCCGCCCTGGCCACCAGCATCAGGAGCTCCAGACATCATGAGGAACAGGACGATGGGCACGATGTACATCCACTGTGAGGGGCGGGAGCAGGAGAGGAGGGGGCCGGGCAGAGGGGGAGGGGGGAAGTGGGGGAGAGGGGGAGGGGAGGGAGAGAGAGATTGAGATTGACTGAGACTGGTGAAAAACGGTGCCAGCCCCTTCCCTCCCCCCCAGCCCCAGGGAAGGGATGGGAGCCTCAATGTGAGGGAGCAGCAGAGACAAGCAGTGAGGAAAGGGGGGCCCAGGGTCCCCTACTTCTCTACAGGAGGGAGGGAGGGGGAGGAAAGGGGGTTACTTGGGTCCTCACTCAAGCCTCAGACGATGGTGCCGGGCCCCGGGCCGGACGCATGGCTGTGAGAAACACGGCGCCCCCCAGGATGAGGTGCCACTGAGAAGGGAGATGGGGAGTGGAGGGTCAGGGCAGCCTGAGGGGCCCCTCAGCTCTGTCTGGTCTTTCTCCTGCCCCCCTCCCCCGAGGGAAACGCTAAGGGATTTGGGGGAGAGGCCTAGACCGCCAGGAAATGAGCAGAGGAGAAGGAGGAAGAGAATGAGTGGGTGGGGGGAAGAGGAAGAGAAAGACCGAGACGCCCCAAAGGGCGGAGGAGAGAGAGCGAGCAGGCCGGCCCAGGACAGAGGGAGCTGGAGCAGCTCAGAGAAGGGGGTGAGGGCAGGCCTGAGAAGGCAGCCTGAGGGGGAACGTGGGGGACTGAGGCATACAGGGTCTCCCAGTCTCTAAGGCTGGTGGGGCTGGAGAGGTGGGAAACGGGGGCTGCAGCCCCTCTTCCCCACAACAGAGGAGAAGGAGGCAGGGGCTTCTGAAGGGTCTCAGGCCCGCGCGAGCCGAGCCCCCACACAGAGGCCCATTCAGGGGCTCCAGCAAGGAGGGGGATGGCTCCCGGGGACTGGGCGGCCACAGAGGAGGGAAGGAGCCGCATCCGTCCGACTCTGTACTTCCCGCCGAGACCAAGGGACCGTAAAGGCCAGAACTAGACGGCGGGCAGAGAATGGACACCTGAGGGCAGCTCCACAGCGCCCGAGAGGGACTGCAAACATGGCACATGGGAAGTCTATGAGAAATCCCGGAGGACATTCCGATTTCCAGAGAAGTGGGAGGAACAGACTCTGCAGACCACGCGCCACGGACGTGGCTGAGCTCTGTGAGCTCCTGGAGAAGGAAGCAGCTGGCCGGGCCTCACCATACTGACCAGGCCCTATTATGACCAAAGACAGCCCACTTACCTGCACTGTGGCAGAGCCAGCCCCCGGGGCTCAGCTGAGAGGCCCGGCCCCAGGGGTGAGGGCCCCTGCCGCTGCTCTCCTGCCTCCCCGAGGAGGGGAGCTCTCTGGGGGTACACTTGGGGTCTTAGAGAACGGCCCTGTCCCTAGTCTGCTTGGGGGGGGGAGGGGCTGGGAGAGACCCTGCCCGAGATGGCCGACGTCCTTCCTCCCGAGAATCCTGGCAGCTGAGGAGGGGGAGCAGCTGAGAGACCCCGAGAGAGCCCAGGGAAGACAGGGAGAAGCAGAAGCACTCTGGGCGCACTTGGCCAGGAAAGGAAGGTGGCGCTCCCGGCAGGAGGGAGGCAAGGCCCCGGGCAGAGGGGACCGAGAGCGGTGTCCCCGCTTCTCCTTCTCACTCCGAGCCCTCTCCCCAACCCCCAGGGGCTCCTCAAAGGCTGGGCTGAAGAAATGAGCCTTCACATCCAGCCGAGGCAAGACCAAGGGGAAGCACGCGGGGGGGGGTTTAGGGGAGCAGACCCCCCCCCAGGCTTTCCTAAGTGCGCAGGAGAGGGAAGGGCCACTCACGTATTTGGCAAAGAAGGATTTCTGCTCCTGGGGGTTCTTGGCCTTCTGGGCTTGTTCCAGCTCCAGGCGCTCAATGAACGCAGCGGTCTCTGGGCTGGGGCAGAGAAGGAGGCTCTGATAGACCCAAAGGGGCCGGGATGGAGGAGGGAGGGGGAAGAGGGGGAAGGGAGGAGGAAGGGGAGGGGGGAAGGGGAAGGAGGGAGGGGGGAAAGAGAGGGGGAGAGGGGGAAGGGGAGGGGAAGAAAGGGGGGAAGGGAGGAAGGAGGGAGGGGGGAAAGGGGAAGGGGGAGAGGGGAAGAAGGGAGGGGGAAAAGAGAGGGGGAGAGGGGGAAGGGGAGGGGAAGAAAGGAAGGGGGGAAGGGAGGAAGGAGGGAGGGGGGAAGAAGGGAGGGGGAAAAGAGAGGGAAAGAGGGGGAGGGGAGGAAGAAGGGGAGGGGGGAAGGGGAAGGAGGGAGGGGGGAAAGAGAGGGGGAGAGAGGGAAGGGGAGGGGAAGAAAGGAAGGGGGGAAGGGAGGAAGGAGGGAGGGGGGAAGGGGGAAGGGGGGAAGGGGAAGGAGGGAGGGGGGAAAGAGAGGGAAAGAGGGGGAGGGGAGGAAGAAGGGGACGGGGAAGGGGAAGGGAGGGGAGGCAGGAGGAGGAAGGGAGGAAACAGACAGCCCAGAAGGGCTCCCCGGCCCCAGGGAAGGAGTCCGAGCCGGGGCAGGCAAGGGGAGGGGAGGCGGGTGCGGGGCCTCACCCGGGCGAAGTGAGCGGAGGCTGCAGCTGGACCGTGGTGTTGAAGGCCTCCAAGTCTACATCCTCCACCTCGTGGCCCCGGCAGCCCCCGGGCTCCGTCACCACAGACAGGCCCACCACGTTGCCGGCGACATCCAGGTGCAGGGTCAGTCGGTCGGAGAGGTGGGACTCGACCAGGGAGCACTGCGGGGCAGCCGCGTGAGTCCAGGGAGAGGGGAGGGTGTGGCTTCTAGGCCCCCAGAGGAGTCACTGGGCCCCTCCCGGCCCACCCCCCTTCCCTCTGAGGCACAAGTTGGGGGAGGGGTTTGAGGTCCCCTGGTCCCCCCTCCCCCGCTCCTCCGAGCCATGGGGGCGGCCGTCTGGGGCTCTGACGGTCAGCTCAGCTCTGCCGGGCCCTGAGGTCAGTCGCTTAGGGTGCATCTGGGCAGAGGTGGGACCCAGGTGCGAGCTCTGGGCTCAGCCTCTCTGAGGAAACGTGTGGGGCCTAGGCAAAGGGAAGGCTCTTCCCTGGGGGGTGACCTGGCTGACACAGCTGGGAGATGCCCGGCCCAGAGAACCTGGAGAGGGGGAAGAGAGAATGCCCAGGGGCTGTGGGGGCCGGGACTCACCGCAGGGACGAAGGAGGAGACGTGGCCAGTGGCTGC
>NC_057863.1:666068140-666137065 GCF_019393635.1 Dromiciops gliroides | reverse complement strand
GCGCTTTGGGCTGTGCGTTGCAGAGAGCGCTCTTGGTCAGCCAGAGGCCCAGACACCTTTGCAGACCCCTTCCCATTCTGAGAGCGGGCTCCCCGCTCAGAGCATCCCCTTCTCCCATCCCTCCCAGGCCAGGGGCTTCATTGTCTGCCCCCTTCCCATCATACCTGCGTCAGATGCTCCTCTCCCTTCCCCTCCGGCTGCCATGGCCTCCTCGGACTCACTGTCGGACACCTCCAGGGCTGGGCCATCCATCGGGAACTCCTCGTCTTCAGATGTGCCAGGACCTGGGGAACTGGGCAAATGGGGGGCAGGGGCTGGGGGAAGGGAGGGCGGGTCAGAGCTCGGGCCCCACTGGCTCCCCGTCCTGCCCCAGGTTGGCTCCCTGGACCTCTCCGTCTTCTTCCCCCTCCCACCCCCCTCTCCAGCCTTGCTCTTAGCTCACAGCTCACCGGCCCCCTCCCTCACCTGGACTCCAAAGTCCTCCTCCGGGTAGGTGCTGGGCCCCGGGCCTGAGGCCGCTTCCAGCTGCCCACTGGGGCCATAGCTGACCGGCAGGTACGAGAGCTGGAGGCCCTGGAAGTGGCCGAGCGAGGCGGCCGAGGGGTCGAAGGGCTCGTAGGAAGCGGCCAGGCTGGGCGGTGGCTCTGTCCAGCCCCACAGGGAATCTGGAGAAGGCGGGAGGGGAGCCTGAGGAGGCTGGGAGGCCTGGCCCCTGGCACAATGGGGCAGTTGTGGGAAGGGAAAGAAGGCCACCTTTGGGGCCGGGATTTGCATGCATGGGGAGGGGAGACCTGGAGGAAGAATGGTGAGAGTGGCATGGAGAGAGGGGGGTGGCAGAGGGAGTGGGCACCCAGAGGCAGGGAGCCCAGAGGGGGTGGGGGTGGGGGAGGAGTGGGCACCCAGAGGCAGGGAGCCCAGCGGGGGGGGGAGTGGGGGAGGAGTGGGCACACAGAGGAAGGGAGCTTGGAACGGGGTTGGGGGGAGGGAAGAGGTGAGCAAGTGCATTCGGACGGGGCCGAGAATGGAGAGAAAGTTGGGGGAGTTGGACCCGAGCCCCGGAGGATGCAGGTGTGGGGCGCCTCACTGCCCCCGGCAGTGGGGGGAGAGTCTTGGAGGGAGTGGAAGGGTGTACTTACCCACCATGCCTTCAGGGTCCATGTAGCTGGGGTGTTTGCTGCTGTCCAGATCGTAGAAGACTCCATCTGAGTACTGAGGAGGGGCACCAGGTGGGTGGTCATGAGGGGGGAGGCTCCACTCCTTCCCCCAGGCCACCACCCTCCCTCCCAGAGGCTCACGGGGGAGAGACAGAGGAGAGGCGGGATAGAAACTTGGGCAAGAGAGAGACAGAGACGGAGGGAAACGGGGCACAGTGAGAGACAGAGACGGAGGGAAACGGGGCACAGTGACAGACAGTCAGAGACGGAGGGAAATGGGGCACAGAGACAGAGGGTAACGGGGCACAGTGAGAGACAGAGACGGAGGGAAACGGGGCACAGTGAGAGACAGAGACGGAGGGAAACGGGGCACAGTGACAGACAGTCAGAGACGGAGGGAATGGGGCACAGAGACAGAGGGTAAACGGGGCACAGTGAGACAGAGACGGAGGGAAACGGGGCACAGTGAGAAACAGTCAGAGACGGAGGGAAATGGGGCACAGTGACAGACAGAGACAGAGGGTAACGGGGCACAGTGAGAGACAGAGACGGAGGGAAACGGGGCACAGTGATAGACAGTCAGAGACGGAGGGAAATGGGGCACAGAGACAGAGACAGAGGGTAACGGGGCACAGTGAGAGACAGAGACGGAGGGAAACGGGGCACAGTGACAGACAGTCAGAGACGGAGGGAAATGGGGCAGAGACAGAGACAGAGGGTAACGGGGCACAGTGACAGACAGAGACGGAGGGAAACGGGGCACAGTGAGAAACAGTCAGAGACGGAGGGGAATGGGGCACAGTGACAGAGACAGAGGGGAATGGGGCACAGTGACAGACAGAGAGACAAAGTGAGGAAGTGGGTAGGGAATCACGGAGGAAATAACTAGGTTGAGGATACAGAAAGAGAAGCAGTGGGTTGGACAGGGAGAGACAGGAGAAAGGGAGAGACCGATGGGAGGAGGTTTGTGTGGAACAGAGCCCTTCTGGAGATGGATGCTCAGACACAGGGCAACCGAAAGAGGGAACTTACCTGCAAGAAAAGTGGGAATCCCTCCAACCTGGCAGGGGAGAAAAAGACGGGACAGGGTGAGGTGGTGCCATCTCCTGCACCCTGAGCCTGTGCCTGGCACTCGGCCAGACCCTGTGTCCCTCCCCCGCCCTGGAGCCGTGTGCCCGACTCTGCTCCCCCCCTCCCCACGTCCACTTTCTCTTTGGCCTCTTTCTTGCCCGGGGCCCCTCCCTCTCCACTCCCCATTCTCCCGACCCATCAATTTGCATTCTTTCCTCTCCCCAGGCCCCTCACTCTCCATCTGTCTTCTGTGGCCCCGAACCCTCCTCCTCTCTTGCTGTCTCTTGTGCCCCTCACTGCCTTCCCTGCCTCCCAAACCTCTCCAGACTCTAGCCCACCAAAGAGAACTTTCTGACTCCTGATTTATTTGGGTGGGGAGGAAGGAGGACTGGGGATGTGGGGACAGGGCCGAGCGGCAGTGGGAGGTTTGGCACCCAAGGCCACAAATAGAGGGGTGGGAGCCGAAGCCTTGCTCTTCCCCCCTCCCCCACTGCCACCCCCAGGGCTGAGCCGGGGACGGGGGCTTAGAACAGGAAGGGGACAAGGGAGGTTTGCAGAGATATCTCTGGGGAGATTTGCATGGGCAGAGGCTGAGGGTGGGGAGTGTTTGCGGGGCATGGGGGTTGGTTAGTGAAAGTGGGAGAGAAAGTGTGGAGGGTGTGGAAGAGTAATGGGTCTAATTAGAGAGCCAAAAGAAAGCCCAGGGAAAGGGATGGAGCCGCTAAGTAGAGGCAAGGGAGAGTGACCAAAGAAAGAGGAGAGCAGAGAGAGGGATAAGGGGGAAGAGCGGTGCCAGAGACCAGGAGAGCTGCAGATGAGAGAGGCAGAGGCGGGGAGGAGAGAGAGAAGCGGGTGCAGAGTGAGGAGGGAAAGAGGCAGGGAGAGAACACCAGATGAAGAGCATTCAAACGGGGAGAAGGCAGAGGGAGGGAGGGAGTGGACAGCAGCCTGCGGGTGGGGGGGGGGGGCCTCACTTACTGTGCAGCCTCCAGGGGGAGCATGGTGGGGCAGGGGCCAGGCGGTGCCAAAGGGTCTGGGCTCCGTCCTGGCATGGCCATCCCCTTATAGCCCAGGAGGGGAGGGGCGGGGCCCAGTGACCTCATCGAAAATCCCCTCCGGGGGGGCCCTGCAGAGGGGGGATTGCTCAATGAGTCACGTGACTGGGGTGGGGGGGTGGAGCGGGGCACCCGCACACTAGGTGCTATGGGTGGCAGGACCCCCTTGAGGAGGGCTGGGGGTCAGGGGATGCAGGACGCTTGGATCCTTGAAAATAAGCTTTGTAGGGAGGCAGAGGCCTGGTGGGGGGGGTGGTGAGGCTGGGGGCTTGGGTTATGTCCTGGGGCTTTGAGGGGGGAACTTTCTCCCTGAAGGCTGTGGACCCAACCTGGGGGTGGGGAGAAAGCAGGACTGGCTTGTGCCCCCCAAGAAGGGTCATGTGCCGCCCATGCATCGAGCGGGTAGTCTGGGAGTCCTGAGCCAGGGACCTTCTCAGGAGGAAGGGGGGGTATCTGAACCTCCGAGATGGCATGGCTTGTGAAGCTGGGGTACTGGGTACGGGAGGGCATCCAATGGAGTTCTGTGTAATATCAGAGCAAAACGGGCCAAACCCATGTCACCGATGAGGACCCTGGGAAGGACAAGGACATCGTCACACTGGCGCTCAAAGGGCTGGCACGTGGGGGTGGGACTCGACCTCAGACCCCGCCCAGCTCCGACCCTCAGCCGATGATGCTCCGTGGCACCATTTAGGGTCTTCTTTGGCAGATCCCGGAGTGCTTTGCCCTTTCCATCTCCAGCTCACTTTACAGATGAAGAAACTGAGGCAGGCTGGGTGACTTACCCAGAGTCACAGACCTAGTATCCGAGGCTGGCTTTGAGCTCGGGAAGGAGTCTTCCTGACTCCAGGCCTGCTGCTCGTCACCCCAAACCAGGGAGAGGGGAGCAGCACCCCCATCGCCCTCCCAAGCTCACCCTGGCATCACTAGCCCAGCTTGATGAACGGGCTCTGCTTCCAGCCTCTGGCCGTGACTCGATGCCGGAGGCTTGCTGCTCGCCCCTTCCCCGGGAGAGGGACTCCCTCCGCCCCAATCCCCAACAGCCAGGAAGTGCTCAGGAAGGCCAGGGGTTCAAATCTGGCCTCAGACCCGTGAGTTAGAGCTGATCTGCCTCAGCTCCTCAGTCTGTAACAGGGGGATAACACACCTAGCTCCCAGGGAAGCACCAGAGTGTGCCCCATCCAGGCCCCCCAGGGACCCCCCACGTGATACAAGCTGAGGTTCAAGGAGTCTGAAGAGCCGGCCCCAGTCCCAGTGACTGTGACGGAGGTGAGAGGCCTGATTCCAGGTCCCCTCATATGTGGTCTGGGGGTCACCACCCAGACCCAGTCGGCCCCCAACACTCCCACACTGTCCCCAGTGGGGGGAGGGTGGGTCCGGGGCAGCCAACACCTTTGCTTCGGTCTCCTAAGAGACAGTCGGTGCTGGGAGCACCATCTACACTGGCCCCCCGGGGACAATGCCCCAGTTCCCCCATCCTTGTTCCACATCTGTAGAATCACCACGCAGGCAGGGAGCTCACTACCCACTCTGCATGAGGACGTCCCTGCGGTGACACCAGCCCCTGCCTCAGCTGGGCCGCTTCGAGGTTCCTTCCCTCCACCCCCCAAAGAACCACACGGGAGGAGCCCAAAGGCCCAAATTTTTATTGATGCCGCTGTCCAAGCCCATCCCCCGTCCCTGGCCATCCTGTCACCAGGTCGTGGGGCCCGGGGGCCCAAACCGAGCCAGGAGCTGCTCTTGATCATCCAGGTCTTTCTGCACCTTTTTTCGCATGTAGAAGATGGGACAATCCCGGCTGCAAAGGGGGAGGGGGAGGGAGGCGCCGTCAGCCCCCCTCCCATTCCCTCGGGGACCCAGCTGTGCCCTGGCCCTGGTGGGCTGACACCCTTTCCTTGTGGGGACTCCCAGAAAGCCAGTCCACACTCCCTGCCCCCAGTCCAGCTCTCCGGCCCTTTCTGGGGGCCCATGTGCTCCTTGGCTGCGGGGAGGGCTCTAGTCACTGAACCCCTCATCCTTCCGTACCCACTGAGGACTCATGCCAAGCCCCCCAGTACCGGGAGGCTGGCAGCCGGCCTCATACCTAGCCCCCTTGGGTGTCTGTCCCTCACTGCCACCTCAAGGGCCTGGCAGGGCACGTCCCCCACCCCGCGGGGCAGGGGCCAGTGATGGGCTGGCATGCTGGATGCCATGGGCCCAGGTGGGTAACGGTCCCAGCCTGCTCACCTGTTCCCAGGACTTTGGCCTCCCTCGGCCTCCCTCTGCCCCCGCCCTGCCCTGGCCGGCTCCGCCTGGGAGCCAGGTTGTTTGCTTGGTGGGGCCTGCCGGGTGGCGATAAGGCCAGGGTGGGGAGGGAGGAGGCGGCCTGGTGTATATCACCTGTCCCTGTCCTCCGCTGGGCTTTTGCGTGGGAACCCAGCTCGCCTGACCGTTCCCTAGGGAAAGCCCGGCCCCACCTAGCCAGGATGAGGGAGGAGGACAAGGAGATGGGGACATAAGGGGGGGATGGGGAGAGGAAGATGGGGATGGCCTGGGGGGGAGGGGGACAGGGAGCCTGGCTTTAGGCTGGGTGGTCCTAGGGGGTGTGTGTGTGTGGGGGCGCCTGGAGGCAGAGGCTCGGTGGGGGGCAGGCATGAGGCTTTGGGGTACCCCCTTACCTGGTGCAGAGCACGTCCTCGTGCAGACTGCCCTGACAGCGCTGGCACTGGGTCCACAGGCGGGCGAAGCGCTCCTCCAGGGCGCTCAGGTGGGCTACCTGAGGACGGAGGGCAGTCAGGCCCAGCCAGGTGTGGCCCGCAGAGGCCCCCCACAGTGGTCCCGCCCTCCCCCTCACCTCCTTCTGGTACAGCTCTGACTGCGCTGGAAGGCAGAACTTGCACACGGCTCCTAGAGAGGCAGGGCCCGTCAGGGTTGGCATGGGGGTGGGGTGGAGAGAAAGACGGGGTGTCAGAGACTGACCCAGAGGTGGACGGACACCTCCTGATCCAGGCCAGCCTCTGAAAGTCCCCAGAAGGGAGAGAACAAGGGAGTGTGTGTGTATGAGAAAAACTCCCCTGGGGAAATCCCGGGCGGGGGCCGGCCCTGCTCCCCCTCGGCCCGCACCCTGCCCAGCCTGGACACAAGGTGAGTCGGCGTTGGCCTGTGGCGGGGCTCAGAGGCCTCACCGTGGTGGCTGAGGACGGTCCGGCAGCCAATGCAGCTGCTCCTGCGCGTGGCGAAGGCCAGGAGCCCCCCGACCTTGGCCGTTGGCACCGTCTTGTAGCGAGTGTGCTCACCGCCTGGGGGGCAGAGGAGGATGCTGAGAGTAGCGTCCCCCATGCCAGTGCCCTTCCCACCAGGCCCGGGCAGGCCTCCGGCCTCAACCCCTCCTCCCCCAGCCATTGGGCAGCATGGCCTCGGCTTCCCCCGGCCCCCCCCCCGCCCCCCCCGCCCCCACCCCCCCCCCCGCCCGGGCCCTCACGCAGCAGCACAGCCTCGGCCCGGCCCTCGCCCAGGATGGGCTCAAAGATTCTCAAGAGGGGCTTCGCCAGCTGCTGCTCCAGGTAATACTGCGTGTCGATGGGCAGGCTGTGCTCCAGAACAAACAGGGGGTCCTGGGTGGGCAGAGAGAGATGGGGCTGGGTGACCAGGGCTCTGGAGCCTGGGACCCAAGTTCAAATCTTGCCTCCGATCTTATAGAGCAACCGAGTCAACCTCCATGCCCCCGCCCCTTCCCCTGGGGGTAGCTGAGGCTGCAAGAGTGAGGGGGCAGAAGGCCAGAGGTCACTGGGTCACAGGGCACGGGGAAGGGCAGAGGACACAGCCTCATGGGCTCCCAAGCTGCCACCTGGGGACCCGGGGGAAGAGCCAGCACGGTGCCCCGCCCCCCCGCCCGTGCCAGGCCTCTCAGCCTGGAAAGAGGAACTGAGAATGGGGGGGGGGGGGCGGGGCGGGGCAGGGGGCCGGGCTGGGGCCCAGGTGGCGGTGGTCTCTTGGGGCAGTGGGTGGGGGGACGGGACAGACCTCAGACTTCATGTAGGCCGCCACACCCTTGGTGGCACTGATGATGACATAAGGCACTCGGTCCCCCAGGCTGGGGGCACTGCCGGGGTCCCGTTTTCTCATCCTGCAGAGAGAAGGGAAGGGTCGCCCGCAGCCCCCGGCAGCCGCCATCATCTGGGGTGCAGCCTCCCTCCCCCGCCCCAAGATGACAGGAACAGGCGGGGCTGGGGAGCGGTTGATGCCCACAGGAAGCAGGGAGGGGGGCCCAGCTGGGTGAGCGCAGCTATTTCTGGGTCACCCTGACCCCGACCCAGCCCCGACGCCCCGAGAGCCACCCCCCCCCACGATCCCCCCCATCTGCGGCCGACCTCTCGGCCAGCTCAACGTGGGCCTGCTTCCCGGCGTAGTCGGCGGCGGCCCTCGTCAGCTCCTTGGTGATGACCAGCTGCGAGATGTCGATCCGGTTGCAGAGGAGGTCCGAGATGACGTCCTGGGCGTGGGTCACCGCGCCAGAGGGGTCCCTGGGGGAGGGAGAGGGAAGACAGGCCTCAGCCATCAGGCAGAAGTGCCACTCAGGGAGCCTGGGTTCTCATCCCGCCCCTGACAAGTCCTCTGGCACCAGCCGGGTGACCTTGGCCGAGTCACCGTCTCCTCGGGCCCGGCTTCTGACACGACCCCCAACTTCTTTGTGGGAAGCACAAAGGGCATGTGCAGATGGGAGCCTCAAACCCCGCGCCTTCAGGACATGGCGAAGGCTCTGTCCTGGCCCCCCCCCCCCCCCCAGCCCTGGGCTGGTCCTCAGAAGGCTGACTTCCACCCCGAGGCCTGACCCAATCAGCCCTCCCCGATGCCCATCACCCTCTCCCTCCCAGGCTCCTCCACTGGCCCCCCCAACCGTGGGTGTCCCTCAAGGCTGTCCCAAGGGCTTTTCCCATCACCTCCCTCATCCTGGCCAACCTCTCTCCCACTCAGGCCGGACAGCGCTAGCCCAACCCTCTTCATCTTACGGAGGAGTAAACCGAGGCCACAAAGGCGAGCGGCCGGCTTGCACCATCTCCCCCAGATGCTCCCCCCGCTTTTCAGATGCCACGCTCCTTGAAGCCCTTGCCCACCACGTGCCCTTCCTCAGTGCCAGCCCTGTGGGCACGCCCCCGGGTCACCAGATCAGCGCATCCTCCCGTTCATCCCAGCCACATCTGTCACTGTCACCCCGGCTCAGGCCCCCAGCCCCTCCCTGAGACCAGCTCCCCCGACAATGGCCAAGACCACAATCGCCTCCCAAGTAGACGGGCCCTGCTCGGTGTGGGTCCGGCCCCCTCCTCCCGGATGCGCTCCCTGCCCTACGTACCCGCCTCCCGTCCCTGGGTCCCAAGGCCCTCCACTCCCGGGCCCTTTGTTCTCATTTCCCCGAACCCCAGCCGGGTCCCCCCAGCGCAGACCTGGCCCACAGCGACTGACTGACCTGTCGATGAGGAGACGGCGCAGGGAGGACGTGACCAGGTTGGCGACGAGAGGGCAGTTGTCTCGGCGGACGGCCTCCAGCCCCTTGCAGTCCATCTTGTCGTGAGCGTCAGCCCGCGAGGAGAAGAGGAGGCCTGCGTAGCGCTTCTTGCTGATGAGCAGGTATGGGAAATAGACCTAGCGGTGGGCGAGGAGACCTCAGGGGTGAGACCCTGGAGGGGGGGAGAGTGAGGGTGTCCGAGTGGGCGCCCCCCTCCCAGCCGGGCCCACCCCCTCCGATCACCTTTTCAAACTCCAACCGTATGGGGGAGATGAAGTGGCTGGACACCCAGTCTGCGGCCTCTCGACCCAGCGCCATGGCCTCTGCTACCGAGGTGACCCCAAAACGGCACATCACGGAGTCGGTGTCTCCATACACCACCTGCGAGAAAGCCCAGGTGCATGGAGGCCAAGACCGGTATAGGGAGGGGTTCCTCACCAGCCCCCACCCCACCGGCCCCCACCCGCCTCTCACCTTGGCGTCGGCGCTGTACCCGTTCTCCATGGTATACTTGGACTCGACCAGCTGCTTGGTCTTCTCAATCATCTGTCGCCCAAAGCCAGTGACACTCTGGGAGAGGGAAAGGAAAATGGGGCATCCCTTGCCTGGCCACGACTCTCCCCCAAACCCTCCAGCAGACGTAAGTGCAGGACTGCCCGGGCAGGTATCAGGCCTCCAAGGGGATGCCTTTCTGGCCGCTTTTCCCCATCCCCAGCATGGGCCCCGTGACGAGTTCCTGCTGCCGCCTCCGCCATCTCCCAACCATTTCCCCCTTCCCGGCTCTTCCCTCCTCCCGACTGTGTCCCTCCTCCCCCTCCCGCTGTCTCCCCATCCACCTCCCTCTCCCCTGTCCTCTCAATCTTTCTCAGGCCATCCACAATGACCAGCCCCCTGCCCTCCACCAACATTCACGGAATCAGACTTCTGGGCAGCCGGAGCTGCCGGGACCGCTGGCCGCCCCCTGCTCTGATCCCCGACGGATAGATGCTGCCTGGGGGATGCAGCCACTCCTTGGGAGGCATTGGATTTGGGAAACCCCCAGCCGTCCCCTGAGATGGGGGTGGGGGTGGGGGTGATTCTGAAGCCACCATTATGAATCCTGGTGGGGCTGGGCCCAGACTAACACAGCTCTTGTGGAAGGGGAGGGCGATCCCGGGGTCAGAGTAGGCTCCTGAGAACCACAACCAGGCCAAAGGAGAGCAAGCCCGCTGGGGCTGGGGCAGGAGGTAGGGAACAGAATCCTCCAATGGGGGTTGGAGGCCCCAGGCCTGAACCCAGGCTGTGCTGCTTATTTCTTGGGCGAGCTCCGGGCCTCTGGTGTGGGGCGGAGCGGTCGGCCGGCCTGACCTCTGGAGGTCTCCCGGGCTCAGATGAGCCTCTCCCCCAGGAGGGAAGGTTCTGACAAAGCAGCCCCAGACCCGGGCCAAGCTCACCTGGGAGATCTCCACACAGGGCAGCTTCCCAACCTGGGCGCCGGTGAAGCCGTAGACGGAGTTGGCGCTGACCTTCAGCGCCAACTGCCGTCCGTCCAGGACCTGCCGCCGCAGGGGATCCGTTTCTCTGGCCAGCTCTGCCTTGGCCCTGGGAGGGATCGATGGTTAGTCAGTGCACCCCACCAACTGGCTCACAGGGTGGGGCGGGGGCACGGAAGGAGGGCACAGGGACTGCTCCCCACCTCTTCCGGGCGCTGAGCAGGTTCTCCAAGATCTGGGGCAGAAGCCCCTTCCTCACAGAGGCCTTCACAAATTCATTCCCCGTCGGCGTCTTTATGAACTGGTCAGCGGTCAGGCTGGAGGGGAGAAGGCGCCGGATGTCAGGAGCGGCCCTGCCCCCATTCACCCCGAACCAGGGCAAACCATGAGGGGCTCCCTACCCCAGCTTCTGGGCAGCCCCCGGCCTGAGCAGCGTCGTGTAGCACAGGTTGTGGGCCATCATGATGGACGGGTACAGGGAAGAGAAGTCCAGGGTGGCGATGGGGACGTCGTAGTACCTGGACGGGTGGTACACACATGGGGGGTGGGGTTCAGGAGAGCCCGGAGCGCCCGGGCCCGCCCCACCGGGGCCCGCCCCGCCTCGGCTCACCCTTTCAGGGGCTCGATCACAGTGGCTCCTGTGTAATCCTCGCCCCCCTCTGTCTTCACCACCGGCATCACCAGGCCCTCCCGAACCGCCTGGGGGAGGAGGGGTGGGAGGTGAAGTGAGGGGATGGAAGGAGGGGGGACTGGGAGGGACGAGGAGACAGGGAAGAGAGAGAGAAGCTGAGGAAAAACTCACGGAGGACGAGCCCCAGGATGGCGGGAGTCCCCCCCAGGGCCCCCCGGCAGGCCAGAGAAGGGGCCGGCCCAGAACACGAAGAGCCTCTCACGCCCTGACCACGGACCGAGGGCCAAGAGCCCTGTCTGCGGGAGAGAGGCGGCCGAGGGATGGCAGCAGGGAAGGGGGGCAGGCCCGGAGAAGGGAAACGGAATCCTTGGGGGACGGAGACGAGGCCGGGACCCTCAGTGCGGAAAGCGGGAGGAAACGTGGAAACCAAAGCCCAGGGCTGGGGGCGGGCCGGGATCCCAGAAGCAGGACTGAAGCCCGGAGGACATCGCCTTGGGCTCAGGGATGGCCGGAGGCCAGAACCCCGGGGAGCACTGGGCGGGGCAGGTGGCGGATCCCCCGTGCGGCGGTCCAGGGCAGAGAGCGGTCCCCCTCCCCCCCCCCCCCCCCCCCCTCCGCTGACCTGGCGCAGCAGCTGGGACACGACCTTGACCTGCTGGCCGCGGGTGAGCAGGTAGCCCAGGGGGACGCCCGTGACTCTGGCCATCTCCACGGCGTTGACCAAGACCATGAGGCGCTCGAGGAGCCGCAGGGGCAGGAAGGCGTCCTTCAGACAGTACACGGCCAGGCGGCGGCGGGACTGGTCGTTGCCGTTCTGGGACGAGGATGGAGAGGTCACCGGGGGCCGCGGAGGACCCCGCGGGAGGAGGAGGGAGGTCGGGGGTCAGGGTCACCTGCAGGTCAGTGATGATGCTGTGCTGCACGTCCTCCTTCTGCTCCCCTAAGAAGTGGAAGCTGACGGCATTGAGGGTGTAGGAGCGCAGCTTGTGCTCTCGAAGCAGGACCTGCGGGGGGACAAGGAGCCGAGGATTCCCGCGGGAGGACGGAGCGGGTGGGCAGGCTCCCCGACATCCCGGCACACTGGCCCACCTGCAGCATGTCCATCTGCACCCGCCCGGTCATGCTGACCACTTTGCTGTCCCGCCGGCCCGTCTGCTTGGACTGAAAGGAAGAGTCACGGATCTGGGAGCGGAGGCCAGAGATCCGGCCCAAGAAGGGGAAGGACGAGACCTGGGGGGAGAAGCGGGCAAAGTCGTCGGGGCCAGAGAGAAAGGCACGCCGACACGCCAAGACCGGGGCCTAGGGTGGAGGGGGGAATGGGCCGAGCCCCAGAAATAAGGAGACGGACAGAGACGTGGGAAAACACACATGCCCCAGAGACAGTGACGGAGAGAGGAGAGAAGCGGGAGGGTGGCTGAGTAGAGGGAGGGGGGATGTGGCTCCAGCCCCCCGCGCCCAGCCGGTGGTGATCACCTTGAGGGTCTGTGCCCTGGAGATGAGGTACGGGAGGTCAAAGTTCTGGATGTTATAGCCGGTTATGACGTCGGGGTCCATGGTGCGGACAAAGGTGGCCCAGGCCTGCCGGGACCCAGGCACAGGGGTTACCCTGCAGGCTTCAGGCTGGCCCACCACCCGGGGACCCAGAACCACCGCGGTCCCTGCCCCCGATGAATGCCCAACCCAGGAGACAGAAGAGTCAGTCTGGCCATGATGAGGACTGAGAGGGATGAGGGGGTCAACCTGGGGCGAGAGGTCACAAGGCCCAGGGGCAACAGGTCACCTCCAGAAGGTCTTCCTCGCGATCAAAGCTGAGGACGTGAGCACCCAAAATGGGGGCACAGGGGCGCAGGGTCAGGGCGAGGCGCAGGAAGGGCTCTGTTTCTCCCCACCGCAGGCCCACAGAACAGATCTGGATCACGGGATCCCTCTCGGGCTCCGGAAAGATGCCTGGGGGGCAGCGAGGGAAGGCCTGTCAGCCAAGGTCTTATCGACGTGACCTCCCTCACCCTGGTGAGGCCTATCGGGGGCAGCCCCACAGACAGATCCTGCCTCGGATGCCTCCCAGCCGGGTGACTGTGGGCAGACCTCAGTTTTCCTCATCTGTAAGATGGCGACAATGGCTCCTACCTCTCACAGTTGTCGCGAAGATCAAATGAGATCTAATCTGTGCAGCGCTTCGCAAACCTCAAAGCACTACAGGGACATAGTTATCATGGCTGCCATTTGGCAGAGGAGGAAAACAGAATTCGAACCCAGGTCTTGTCCCCCCCATAGCCAACCCCTTGTGGCAGAACCTCTTCCATCCCAGAGTCAGTGTAGGCCCCAGACCTTTCCTCCCAGCACATTCGATGTCAAAACTCAGCACCCTGAGGGGGGCGATCTGCTGCCAGGGCCCCTCTGGAGGGTGGCTGACCACGTGTGACCACAGCACGTCCACTTCCAGCTGACACAGTGTGGCCTGGGGAGAGAGCAGGGGGCTCAGAGGGAGCCGGGAACCCCCACCGCAGGTCCGACCCCTCACAGCCTGAGCTCCAACCCCCTCACCTTGCCCTCGGTCCTCAGCCGGTACTTCTCCGCTGGGAGCTCGACCCAGTTACATCCAACTATGTCAGTGTCCACCATGAACCTGAGTGGAGGTGAGGCATGGGGTCAGGGGCCAGAGGTCAGGATCCGACCAGTCTCTCAAGGAGGCGCCCCCTCTCCCCTCCACCCCAGCGAGTGTGACTCCTGAATGAATCCAGCCGGCTGGCCCGGGATGCCCGGGCCTCGCCTCCTATCTCCTAGGACCTGTGGCCGGGCCTGGCTTCCTCTGGTTCTGAGGCCAGGGGCCTACCCATGGGCTGTGACTGCACGGCTGCCCTGGGGAAGCCTTCGAGTCCCAGGGGAGGGGGCTCCCCGCCCGAAGGCCAGGCCGCTTGCTCACCGGATCTCAAAGTCCACGTTGGCCTCGTAGGGTGGGAAGCTGGGTGAGCCGAGGCTGGGGAGACGGATGCCATTCTCCAGCAGGCGCCGGGCAGGGGCCACGAGGCGAGGCAGGGCCAGGGTCACCCGCAGGAAGGGCGAGGGGCCCCGACCCACGTAGCCGTACATGCCTGGGTGGGGGGAGGGCTGGTGAGGGGGGGGGCAGGCCTTTCCCTCCTTCCCCTCCCAGGGGCAGGCCTCCCCCTCCCCCCTAGCCCCCCCACGTGGGCAGAGGCTCACTCTCGCGGGAGCACAGCTCCACCCCCAGGACCGCCGGCCCCTTCAGCTCCTTGCCCCCGCGCTGCTCCCGGCTCACGGCAGAGTTCAGCTCCCGCTGCAGGTCCCCCAGGTGCTCGGGGCCAAAGCCTGGGGGGCAGAGGGGTCACACAGGTAGTCGCAGGGGATCCAAGGCCCTCTCCGACTACAAGTCTGTCATTCCAAGCTCAGGGGTCAGCGGGGGACGGGGTGGAAGTTCACTCACCTGTGGGTGCAGGGACGTAGAAATAGGGGGCAAAGCCGTGGATATGACAGCAGACGGAGACTCCGGCCTCTGTGACCCCGAAGGCCCGGAGGATGGGGACGGCCTCGGAGGCTGATGAGGGGGCCCCCGGGAGTGGCGGTGACAGCGGGGAACCTGTGGGGGACAGCTGGGCTCAGGGAGACAGGCAGGGGCCCAAGGGGCCCCCCTCCCAGCCAACCCCGCCCCCACTCACCCACGTAATGATCAATCTCAAGCTGCTGAAAGACAAGGGCCTGCGTCCTGGGGTCCAGGGCTGGCGGGGCAGGCCGGAGCCAGCGCGCGTCCTGGGCAGAAGGAAGGAACTGTCCTGGAGGGGAGAGATGATAGCCACTGTGGCTCCCCAGCCACGCCAGGCAGCAGGCCCCACAAATGGTCATCTGGGGCGGACAGAGAGGTTAAAGCGGGGGAAGAACCCAGAGGATGCAGGACCAGGGAGGGTCAGGGTGGAGGCTCTAAGTCCTCAAAGGCTATGGTGCCCCAGGATACCTCCAGTGATGGGGACCTCACTACCTCTCCAGGCAGACTATTCTGGGGAAAGCTTCCACGGCCCAGAGCAGATTCAGGTCCAGGCCACCCTGCCCCCTGCAGCCAAGCAAGCGCCCCCCGCCTGCCTCTTGGCTAGGACCAAGGCCATTCACGCGATCAGTAAGCATCTATTAAGTCCCTGCTGTATGCAAAGCCAAAAGGCAAGTGCTTTGAGTCTGGCGGGGCAAACGCCAGGTGTAGATGCTTGCTGTCGTTACTGTTTGGTCGTGCTGGGCTCTCTGTGACCCGCCTGGGGTTTTCTCAGCAGACACAGGAGGGGTCTCCCGTTTCCTTCTCTGGCTCCTTTTACAAATGAGGAGACTGAGGCAAACAGACTGGAGGGACTTGCCCGGGGCCACCCGGATAGTAGGTGTCTGAGGCTGGATTTGAACTCGAGGCCCAGCCAGTGCTCTGTGCACTAGGGCACCACTTTGCCACCCAGGTATAGCCATACAAGTCCACGTAAGACACGTACACGCATACACATATGTATGTGCTGTCTTGGAGGTGGGGAGACCCTCCACCAAAGCAGAATGGTGACACTGTGTTCAAGAGATGCCAGGCTCCTGGACAGCTCTCTGTGCCTCCTCTGAGGGGAGGGGAGAGGAAAGGACCTGCTGGTAGTGGGGGGCTGGGGGAGGCTAAGGCAGGGCCTCATGGGAGGAAATGGGAGGGTGAAAGGGGCGGAGGGGCAGTGGGGGGCCAGGATGATGCCCACGGAGTACGGCCAGGCCGGGAGGGCTTGAAAGGCTAAGGGAGGACTCGCACCTGATCCCAGAGGGGATGAGGACCCTGACCGGACCTGCCCAACGAGAGAATGCCTTTGGCAGCGGGGGGTGGGGACAGGAGCTGGGGCCTGGCCAGCAGCCGGGTAAGCAGAGAAGTCAGGCTAGGGCTGGGCTTGTGAGAGGAGGGGGGGCCTCGGCCAGTGGATAAGTGGGGACGGGGGAGAGATCACAAGGTCAGGTGTGGAAGCACAGAGTCTGGGACCCTCGGGGACACCGGGTGGGAGAAGAGGTGGGGGCCAGGATGCAGCGGGCAGCGTGGGAGCCGGGAGCATCAGCGGATTGGGAGGGAGGGAGGGCAGAGGGGCCGGTCCACCCTGCCCCTGGTCGGTCACTAACTCCACAGGCCCTCCTTGACCATGCCTCCTCCAGCCCACGCCCTCTAACCTTGGGTGACCCCCCCCCCCCGCATGGCGCCCAGCCCAACTCTGCTGACCCCGTGTCTCCCATCTCATCTCCCCCCAAACTCATAGCCTAGGAGCGGGCCTGGCACCCGCTGTCTCATGCCCGGGTCCAACATGGGGCTGTGGGATTCTCCTCCGCCATTGATAACTGATGGCCGCATGGGGAGAAGCCGAGCCATGGCGGGGGGAACCGTCCCCTGAAGATCTCCCTGGCCCTGGGCTTGCTGTTGACACCCCTTGTCAGACAGGTGACAGGGAAGCTGAGTGACCAGGACTTGACCCCCACAAGCCTCATCATACAGCCCACCCTCTCCTCTGTGGGCATAGAAACTACATGCCCCCCGGCCCGAGAGGCCCCCAACGGCCACCCTTTTATCAATGACCTGCTGACCTTATTAATAAAGTGACTACGCGACATCTCTCCTCCCTAGCCCGTCAGCCCGACCTCTACACCATCTCTCTCCTCTGACACCACCCTGCGTCTGGACCGTCGCAGCCACCTCCCCCAAGCCCCCTTCCCCACATTCCCACTCGATAAACTCCCCACTGCTTCCAGGAGCCAGGACAAAATGCTCCACTCGGCATTCAAGGCTTTTTCCAGCCCTGACATCTCTCTTGGGCTCCCACCATTCCACCAACAAGATCTCCCATCTCTCAGCTCGTGGCACTCTCTCTGGCTGCTCCCCCCCCCAGGCCTGGTACACCCTCCCTCCTCTGCTCGGCCCGCTGACCTCCTTGGCTTCCTGAGGCCCAACTAACCCCCCCCCAACTCCAGAGCCTTCTCCAGTTGCTTATTTCCTGTTGACCTGCTACAGGCCAAACAGACTTGTGTCTGTGCAGACAGGCTGTGCTCTCGCACCCACGTCTCTGCGTGCTGCCCCCCCCCCCCCTTAGACCGTAAGCTCCCTGCGGGCACAGCCTGCCTTCTGGGTCTTATCGTACCCCCAGAGCTTGGTGCAGTGCCCGGTACCCAGCAGGCACTTAATAGATGGCAATTGACTGGCGTGGTCTGGGCTCCATCCTTCTGCTGCATTAACCCCAGCCCCACCCTGCCCTGCCCAGAGCACAGGCCGCCCCACAGCTCTGCTCCCTGCCGTGGCGCCCCCCACCCCAGCACCCCTCCCTCCTCCCCCGCCCTGCGCTGCCCCCTAAGGTCTCGCTTGTGTTCCTGTCTCCCGCTGAGCAGAAGCCCCCAGAGCCTCTTCTGCCCAGATGTCCGTGATCTCCCCCAGGGGGCACCACAAGCTCACAGAGCCTGAGTTCAAATCCTGCCTCAGACGCTTCCTTGTTGTGATCTTGGGAGAGGCCCTGTCCTGTCACCTGTCTGCCTCAGTTTCCTCAACCATAAAATGGGGTTGTGAGGATCAAATGAGATAATAATATAGAGATGCCAGCCTCGCTGTCCCCGTCTGTGGTGGGGTTCAAACCCGGGCCCACCTCCCCCCAGCTCTAGGATCTTCTCGTCCTTCCCCAAACACCTTGAAACAGATTGTTCCACTCTCTTCCTCCCGCCTGCTCTGGCTCCCACTCTCCCCAGCCTCCACGCAGCCACCCCCTGTTCCCACAGGTCTCCGGGCCTCTGCTCCAGGCTCCTCTCCCAACCCTGCCAGGAGGCCCGGGCCAAATTCTAAGTCACCCCTCCAGAGAATAAGGAGGTGGGGTGACCTGAAGTTTGGGAGCCTGGCCTATGTCCACCCTGACTTGGGCTGGAGTGCACGGCAGAGCCCTCCAGCCACCCCACCCACCACTCGGTTCCAGGCTCCTGGAAGCTCCCTCCTGCCTTCCCTCCACATGGCACTTGGTACAGCTCGGCCCGCCTGAGGTGGGCCCTGCCCACCCTGGTACCCGGCTCCAGGACGCTCTGGAACAAATGGCCAAGTACCTATCGCACACTTGCCAAGGCCAAGCCTCTGTGACCTCAGAAGAAGGGACTGACCACCACCCTGGCACCTCAGCCTCTCCTGCCCTGGGCGGGGGCGCCTTCTGGCTCACTGGCCGGGGACCAGCACGCGCTGACCTCCAGGAGCGGGACGGACACTCCTGAGGGCAGCCCGGCCATCCAGTCTTGGTGTGAGGAGGGTCCCCGCTCCTGGGGAGGACGAGCACCCGCCTGTAGGAAAGCCCCCCCACCTCCTGGAGTGGGGCACCCTGTACCCCTCCCCTAGCCGCGCATCCCCCCTGCTCTGACGGTGATCTTGGCAGAGTCCTTTCCCCCTGTAGAGTCTCAGAGCCCGAGGCCTGAGTCTGCGCCGAGAGGGTCGATGCCACAGACCTATGGTCACGGGCAGAGGCCGGCCAGGCCCTGCTGGTCAGAAGTCCGAGCCAGGGAGCGCTGATTAAGCACCTGCTGCGTGCGCCTCTCCACATTCAGAGACAGAAAGGAAAGAGACCCTGGCCTAGAGGGGGCAGACGGGCAGGGTAGAGACAAGCGTACGAGTGGGGGGGGCCCCCGAGGGCCCAGAGGAGGGGGGGGGTGGGGCGGGCAGGGGCCAGGCCTCACCTGCGGCTCCCTCCGGGGGCAGCAGCAGCTCCTCCTCCTCCTGCTCCTGCAGCCTCCTCTCGGCCTCCATCTCCTCCATCAGGGCCAGCTCCTCCTCGAACTGGGACGGGGGAACCTCGTCCTCTTCGGCCCAGGCCCCCCCGGGCCCCCGGAGACGCTTGGCCCCGGGGGGCCCCGTGCTGGGGGCTGGGCGGCGCTTGTGCTCCATCCTGCGGGGAGGAGGAGCCAGGGGCCTTAGCACGGTGCCCGCTGGACCCCAACCCTGCTCCCCGCAGCAGACCCCACGACCCCGGAGTCTGGTCCACCCCACAAGCCCTATCCCCAAGGATCCCCCCTAGAGTCCTATCTCTAAGATTCCCCCCTAGAGTCCTATCCCCAAGGTTCCCCCCTAAAGTTCTATCCCCAAGGTTCCTCCCTTAGTCCAATCCCCAAGGTTCCCTCCTAACATTCCATCCCCGAGGTTCTACCCCCTCAAGGTTCCCCCCTAAAGTTCCAGCCCCAAGGTTCTCCCCTAGGGTCCTATCCCCAAGGTTCCCCCCTAAAGTTCCAGCCCCAAGGTTCCCCCCTAGAGTCCTATCCCCAAGGTTCCCTCCTAACATTCCATCCCCAAGGTTCTACCCCCCAAGATTCCCCCCTAAAGTTCTATCCCCAAGGTTCTACTCCCCAAGGTTCCCCCCTAAAGTTCTACCCCCCAAGGTTCCCCCCTAGAGTCCTATCCCCAAGGTTCTTTCCTAACATACCATCCCCAAGGTTCTACCCCCCCAAGGTTCCCCCCTAACGTTCCATCCCCAAGGTTCTACCCCCCAAGATTCCCCCTAAAGTTCTATCCCCAAGGTTCCCTCCTAACATTCCATCCCCGAGGTTCTACCCCCTCAAGGTTCCCCCCTAAAGTTCCAGCCCCAAGGTTCCCCCCTAGGGTCCTATCCCCAAGGTTCCCCCCTAAAGTTATATCCCCAAGGTTCCCCCCTAAAGTTCCAGCCCCAAGGTTCCCCCCTAGAGTCCTATCCCCAAGGTTCCCTCCTAACATTCCATCCCCAAGGTTCTACCCCCCAAGGTTCCCCCCTAAAGTTCTACCCCCCAAGGTTCCTCCCAAGTCCTATCCCCAAGGTTCCCTCCTAACATACCATCCCCAAGATTCTACCCCCCAAGGTTCCCCCCTAGAGTCCTATCCCCAAGGTTCTTTCCTAACATACCATCCCCAAGGTTCTACCCCCCAAGGTTCCCCCCTAACGTTCCATCCCCAAGGTTCTACCCCCCAAGATTCCCCCTAAAGTTCTATCCCCAAGGTTCCCCCCTAAAGTCCTATCCCCAAGGTTCCCCCCTAAAGTTCCATCCCCAGGGTTCTACACCCCAAGGTTCCCCCTAAAGTTCTACCCCCAAGTCCTATCCCCAAGGTTCCCCCCTAGAGTCCTATCCCCAAGGTTCCCCCCTAAAGTTCTACCCCCCAAGGTTCCCCCCTAAAGTCCTATCCCCAAGGTTCCTCCCTAAAGTTCTACCCCCCAAGGTTCCCCCCAAGTCCTATCCCCAAGGTTCCCCCCTAAAGTCCTATCCCCAAGGTTCCCCCCTAAAGTTCCAGCCCCAAGTTTCCCCCCTAGAGTCCTATCCCCAAGGTTCTCTCCTAACATACCATCCCCAAGGTTCTACCCCCCAAGATTCCCCCTAAAGTTCTATCCCCAAGGTTCCCCCCTAGAGTTCCACCTCCCAACGTTCCCCCCTAGAGTCCTATCCCCAAGGTTCCCCCTAAAGTTCTACCCCCCAAGTCCTATCCCCAAGGTTCCTCCCTAAAGTTCTACCCCCCAAGGTTCCCCCCAAGTCCTATCCCCAAGGTTCCCCCCTAAAGTCCTATCCCCAAGGTTCCCCCCTAAAGTTCCAGCCCCAAGTTTCCCCCCTAGAGTCCTATCCCCAAGGTTCTCTCCTAACATACCATCCCCAAGGTTCTACCCCCCAAGATTCCCCCTAAAGTTCTATCCCCAAGGTTCCCCCCTAGAGTTCCACCTCCCAACGTTCCCCCCTAGAGTCCTATCCCCAAGGTTCCCCCCTAAAGTTCTACCCCCCAAGGTTCCCCCCTAAAGTTCCATCCCCAGGGTTCTACCCCCCAAGGTTCCCCCTAAAGTTCTATCCCCAAGGTTCCCCCCTAGAGTCCTATCCCCAAGGTTCCCCCTAAAGTCCTATCCCCAAGGTTCCCCCCTAAAGTTCCATCCCCAGGGTTCTACCCCCCAAGGTTCCCCCTAAAGTTCTACCCCCCAAGTCCTATCCCCAAGGTACCCCCCCCCCACCCCAGCCTTCACTCACTGGCTCGCAGGACTGACTCTGCTCCCCTCTCCCAGGCTCGCGTTTCCCGCCACCAGTGCTGTCACCCTTTGACCCCTGCGCGCGGAGGATGCTGGGTGTGGCCATGTTGAGTGTGGCTGCAGGGGAGGGGTCTGATTGGCCGCCCCCATCCCCACGCCGGCGCAGCCATCACGTTAAGGCGGACGCCGGGCGGGGGACGCCATGTTGAGCGTGGCGGAAGCTAAAGCCCCACTTCCGGGAACGGGTTCCGTGACGTCACTGAATCAGTAGCCCCGCCCTCGTTCCCTAGAGAGAGCAACAGGCCCAGAAAGGAGACCCCGCCCCCTCCCGCCAGGCTCCCGTGGCTTCCTCCAGGAGGCAGCCCAGCTTGGGGGGGGGGAGAGCACAGGCCCAGAAAAGGCCTGGGTTGGACCCCTGACTCCTCAGCCCCTCATGGGCCTCACTTTGTCAGGTGGGGCAGAGGATAGAGAGCCGAGTTCAGATTTGACCTCAGACACTGACTAGCCACATGATCCTGGGCAAGTCACTTCACCTGTGTGCCTCAGTTTCCTCGTCTGTAAAATGGAGATCAGTACAGCACACCCCGCCCCCTCCTGGCGCTCCCCGCACCCCCAGTGCTCGCCACAGGGGGCAGCAGGTGCTAAATAAACGTTTGCTGACTGGTTACTGCGGGTTGGTGCTGAGTTATTCCCTGAAACCTGCTCCCCAGGTGGCGGGGGCTGCCTGGGGGGCCAGTGAACTCCCTCCCCAGCCCTGGCTCTTCCCTCATCAGGCCCGCTCTTCAGCTCTGACCAGGACTCAGGATTCTCTTTGATGTTTTTATTAAGATTTCACTTTGTCTCGCTTATTAAATAAAAGGAGTGAAGAAGAAGGGCCCTCTCATCTCCCCTGGGGCCACAGGAAACAGAGGACCCCAGGACCCGAGGGCCCTGCCCCCCTTGACCCTAGGCAGAGAGTCAGGTCACCCCCTTCCCTTCAAGGTGCACTGCGCTGTGTAAGCAGGGGAGGACAGGAAAGGGAAGTGCCGGGGGTCAGCGGTCAAGGGTCAGTGACCCGCCCACCCCTCCCCAGGAAGACAACGTTGGGAATAGGGCCTCGGCCCATCTGGTGACCGCGGTCCCTACCCGGGAGCTCGCCGTGGGCCCTGTGGCCGGAGCCGGGCCGGGCTGCAGGGCCGCCCCAGGCTCCTGGCCGGGCAGGCCCCGCGGAGCAGAGACAGCACTGGGGACAGGCCAGTGAGAGGCCCTCCCTGGTCACTCGTGGACATCCCAGATCTCAGACAGCAGCGGGGGGAGCTTCTTGTCTTGGAGGCGTAGGGCAAACACCTGCTCCGAGTGCACAGAGCTCAGGGTGCGCAGGCTCACCAACTTCATCAGCATCCGCGGGAATCGGAGCTGGTCCTGGGGGGCAGGGGGCAAAGGGGTGCCGTGAGAGAGACAGCGCCCCGGCTCCTCGGCCTGTCCCCCTCCTGGCCCCCCCATATCCCACCCCGCTCCCCGCCCGCCCCCAGAGCCCCTGGGCTACCTGGGGCATCTTGAGGCGGGTGTAGGAGAGCAGGGCCTCTACGTAGGGCTGCTGGAGGGCCTCCACCCTGCTGGGCTCCTGCACGTTGGGCCGGTCGGCGGAGAAGATGTTGATGGCAATGAGCAGCGCATACTCGGCGTCGTCCAGGCCCAGCCGCCGCATGGCCCGGGAGAACTCGAAGATGGGGTTGATGAACTCCACCTGCAGCCCTGGGGGGCAGATGGGGCTGCTTGGCGGCCTTGCACGCCCCTCCCCCCAGCCTCCGGTCAGGTCAGCCTTGCAGCAACCTCCAGCGCCCCACAAACAGCAGGTGCTCATTCAGCGCCACCCACTGCCCTTGGGGCCAAAGCCTGTCCCTCCTCCCTCCCTTTACGCACAAGCTTCATCCAGGACCCCAGACCTAGAACCCGTCCTTCCTCCTGCTGCTGCCAGCCCCCCCCCCCCCCGGGCCTGGGTACCCGCTCTGTGGAAGTCGTCCTTGCTGTAGGTGAAGTCCTTCAGGAACGTGATGCACTCCGTCTCGTGGTTGTACCGCCGGGCAGTCTCCAGAAGCATGATCTGGGGCGGGAACGGGAGGTCAGAGCCGGCCCTTCCCCGACACCCCTCCGGGTAGCCGCAGGCCCACCCCACATGGGCTTGGGGCTCACTGTCACAGGAGGGAGGGGCCGAGCTTGGCCCAAGGGTCCCTTTGGCACCCCCATTCTGAGGCCTATGCTATGAGAAGGGGGGGGTTCCCCCATGGACTCATCCCCCAGCCCACCCCAGTTGGGCCCAGGGCAGGGAGAACCTCGATGGTGGAGGCCTTGAGCAGCGCGATCTGGTCCTCGCGCCCCAGCTGCAGGAAGCCGGGCACCTGCTTGGCAAAGTCCACGATTTCCTGCACCGAGATGATGGCCAGCTCCGTGAAGTGGGCGAAGCGCTGCTGCCGCGCATCCCTCGACTGGGGGTCGGCCCCCAGTGGCCAGGGCTATGGGAGAAGCGGCCAGTGGCTTAGGTGGACGCCAGACTGCGGCAGTCCCAGGGCCCTCCCCCGGGCCCCTGCAGTCATTACCGTGACCTTGGGCTGGTCAGAGAAGGAGCGCTTGTTAC
This sequence comes from Dromiciops gliroides, assembly GCF_019393635.1. Classification (NCBI taxonomy): domain Eukaryota; kingdom Metazoa; phylum Chordata; class Mammalia; order Microbiotheria; family Microbiotheriidae; genus Dromiciops; species Dromiciops gliroides. Next base: position 666,113,600 of record NC_057863.1, on the reverse strand, counting down.
ACTGCAGCTGGGCCGACACCAACTGCTGGATCATAAGCTTCTGGTCAGGCGTGAGCTGGACGCTGGCACTGTCCGCGGGGCCCGGCCCGCCAGCCTCTGAGGATGTGGCTGGAGAGCCTGTGGGCCCAGGACCGGGAGCCCCAGGGGTGACTGGGGCCCCCGGGCCTGGCCCCGGAGGCTGATGCTTCTGGATCTTCTTCTTGCGGATCTGCTCCTCGGACAGGACACCTGAGAGGGAGACGCCCATGGGCCTGAGTGCACACCGCCAGCAGTGTGCCCTCCCACCCCACTGCCAGCCACCTGGCTCACTCACACTGCTCCCGCATGCCCGCCTCACGGCACTTGCGCAGGCGGCACTCCTGGCATTTGCGGCGCATGAAGGCATCCATGTGGCAGGTGCCCCCACCACGGCAGGTATAGCGCCGGGCACCCCCCCGCACCACGCTGCGCCGGAAGAAGCCCTTGCAGCCCTCACAGCTGAGCACGTTGTAGTGGAAGCCGGACGCCTTGTCCCCGCACACGCGGCATAGCTCATGACCCAGCATCTTGGGGGCTGGGCCCTTCTTGCGCTTGCGCTCTGGCTCCAGCTCATCCATGGTGGCTGGGTGGGGAGAAGGGCAGGGTGTGAGGGAAGACAGGACAGGCTGGGAACGTGGGGGCGCACGGCGGGTGCAGGACCCCACCCCCTGCACTGGGGCCCAAGGGCTTACCCATGCCGCAGGCAGAGCCCTCCCCGGCCGGGACGGGGCCATCGGGCTCGCTGCTGGGGGGCCCGGCCCCGGTCGTCCCCGGCTCCGGCCCCTCTTCTTTTATGAACTTTGAGGTGCCATCCTCGTCCTCACCTGGGGGAGAGGGAGAGGCTGGGGGGAGCTGCCCAAACAGAGACCCCTTGCTCTGAGCACCGAGGTCGCTGCCCCACAAGCATTTACGCGGGCCTACTGTGCGAGATGTGGTGCCTACTGTGCGCCCACATTGGGCTAAGCACTGAATGCTTTACAAAGAGTATCGCCATAAACCTGTGAAGTGGCTGCTGTCAGAGTCTCCCTCCGGGGCAGAAAGGACTTTGGTGACTCACCCAGTGCCACACAATAAGCTTTGGGGCAGAATCTGAACTCCGCACCCCCAGTGGCCTCTGGATGAATGAATTAGACACGCCCAGACCAGAGTTCAGATTCTGCCTCGAAAACTCTGCCTGCCCTCGGCTGCCAATCACGTCCCGGAAGCCACCCCCAGCTTCAGTTCCCACATCTGCAAAATAAGGGGCCCCCTGTAACTGTGCCTCTGCCACTGAGAGTCTGGGGGCTCTCCCTGGATGGAGGCGAGACCCCACTCACCGGGGGTGGGCGCAGGGGCTGGGGCAGCGGGGGTGCCCAGGATCCCAGGGGAAGCCATGGTGGGTCACGGCAGGCGAGCCTGGGGGGAGGAAGGAAAAGTCCAAAATGAGAAACTGAGGCTCTGACCCCAGCCCCGCCCCTCCTGACCCCCCTCCCAGCTCTGACCCAGCCCCGCCCCTCCTGGCCCCTTCTCCCCCAGCCCCGCCCCTCCTGGCCCCTTCTCCCCCAGCCCCGCCCCTCCTCCAGCCCCGCCCCTCCTGACCCCTTCTCCCCCCAGCCCCGCCCCTCCTGGCCCCTTCTCCCCCAGCCCCGCCCCTCCTCCAGCCCCGCCCCTCCTGACCCCTTTCCCCAGCTCTGACCCCGCTCCTCTGTCCCTCCCCCCTTACCCGGCTCATGGCTGCACACGCCACAGCTCCAGTGCCGGGCGGGGAGGCTCCTTTCCGCAGCTGTCCCGGAAGCGTCGTCCGTCTCCCTCGCCCCCTCCGTCCACTGCCCACCGCCCACCGCACGCAGCCGCCGGCTCCAGGCCGGCCCCCCCCCCAAAGATCGCCCCGCGAAAAGTAACTTCGCCACTTCTTCCGGCAACCCCAGCTCTACGTCACTTCCGGCCTGACTGGGGCGGGGCGCACGTGATGCATGGTTCAGCCAGCCGGGGCGGAGTCTGTACGACCTTCTTCCGCTGTGTACCGGAAGAAGGTCCCGACGGTCCCGGAAGGTCCCTCATCTGCCTTGCCCGGGTTGGCGCACGACCCCGCGCGCGGCAGTTCCCAAGCCCGGCCCGGCTGAGTCGTCATCCTCGCCCCGCCCCGCCCCTCCCCGGGGCGGTAGCACCTTCCGTGGCTCCCTCTTTTCTCCGAGGAGGGGCTCCGCCCCCACTCCTTTAGCCCAGAATCGTGTGTTTGAGGGCATCCAGCGCCCTCGACAGGGCAAAGCGAAGCAGCCCCCTCCGGCAATGGAAAACCCGGCGGGGGAGGGGCGGGAGGGGGCGGGGGAGGGGCGGGGGCCGCCATCCCTTAGCAGCTGCGAGATCCTGGCCAAGCCCTCACCCCTCTAGGCCTAGGTTTCCTTGCCTGCAAAATGGAGAGCTGGCGCCGGCTGGTGGGGGCGGGGGGTGTCTTCATTTGGAGCTGGACCCCCCCCCCCGTCACTCAGGCAGGCGGGCCTTGGCAGAGTTGGGGCGCCCCCGAGCCCCAATAGGGCACCCCTTCTCCGGCGATGCAGCCGAGCCTTCTGGGGGTCTTCGCGGGGCCCAACGGCCTCAGAGACAGGTCCTGCATTCATTCAACAAACAGTGGGGCAAGTCCCTGCCCCGAGCCGGGCCGGGCGCTGCTGGCCTATCCCCCCGGGGGGAGCCCTAATGAGGGGTGCTGTGGGAGCTGAGTCTCGAAGGCTTGGAACAGAGACCCCGCAAAATAACCTGCTCCAACTCCCCCGCCCCCCCAGGAGAGAGCGCGCTGTCCTTATGCCTGGGTGTCTGTCCGTCTGGATGTTCAGCATCTGTCTGCCCATCCATCCGTCTGTCTCTCCATCTGCCCAACTACCCCTCTGTCCAGCCCTCTGTTCCTCCGTCTGTCTATCCATCCGTCTGTCCCTCTGTCCCTCCATCGTCTACCCATCCCTCTGTGTCTCCGTCTGTCCGTCTGTCTCTCTCTCCATCTGTCTGCCTGAGGGGATAATTACGATAATTCCCTGTTCCTGAGAATCTAGACTTGCTGGGACCCTTCAGTGTTTTTGAATCAATCGGGATGATTGATTGGTTTGTTTTCTTCCTCGAGAGCCTGGCCTGCCTCCCCGGAACAAAACAGAACTTCTGCAGAAGTTCGGAAACAGATCAAAGCAGGATGTTCTTCCTATCTCACAGGCTTGCCCGGCCCTTGAGAAAGGAAGGTGAGATCTCTGCTGCTCTAGCAAGCAGTTGACTTAATGTCTTGTTTGTTTAAAACTGTATTTAAGGGGCAGCTAGGGGGCGCAGCGGATAGAGCAATTGACCTGGAGTCAGGAGGACCCGAGTTCAAATCCGGCCTCAGACACTTAACACTTACTAGCTGTGTGACCCTGGACAAGTCACTAAACCCCAGTTGCCTCACCAAAAAAAAACCAACTGTATTTAAGGGGCAGCTAGGTGACACAGTGGATAGAACACCGGCCCTGGAGTCAGGAGGACCTGAGTTCAAATCCAGCGTCAGACACTTGACATGTACTAGCTGTGTGACCCTGGGCAAGTCACTTAACCCTCATTGCCCCACAAAACCCCAAAAACCACTGTATATAAGTCTTCACTGGGTAAATGGTCTTTGGAATCTCACCTGTGGTGAGGACCCTCTGCCTGGGACCTTTCCCAGTCAGGACTCTGGAAGCTGTGAGCCGGGATTCCCCAGCTAGAAATCCAGATGCTGGTGCTTCCCTGATTTGCTGATGTATGTCTTTTATTATTATAGCTGGGATTGTTCTTGTGTCTTTGTTTCTCTGTTTCTGTGCCTCTGAAACTTGTTGCCCTTGTCTAACTCACTATCCTATAATGAATAAAGTTCTTGTAACTCTAGAAGTGTGAGTGCTTATTGTACCTCGCCAGTCTCAAAACCTTTACAATACACTGCCCATCTGCCCGTCTACCCCTCTGTCTGTCCCTCTGTCTGTCTACCTACCCATCCATCTTTCTGTCCCTGTTTGTCTATCTGAATGTCTTCCATCTATCTACCCATCCATCTGTCTGCCCATCCAACTGTCCCTGTCTATCTGTCTGTCTCTCCATCTCTCCATCTGTCTGCCCATCTGACCCTCCATCTGTTGTCAGTCTGAATGTGTCTTCTGTCTGTCTCCATCCGTCTGTCCCTCCAACTTGTCTGTCTGTCTGTCCATCTGTCTGGTTTCACACAGGCTCCAGTCAAAGGCTGGGGGTGGTCTCCTGTGCCGAGGGGAAAAGCCTGGACTTGAGCCTGTGGGTAATGATTAGGGGGTGGGAAGGTAATGACTGGGTGGGGCGGGCAGCCAGAGGTGGAGGGAGACAGGACTGGGGCTGAGCGACTCAGCTCCATCACTGCACTTCGGGAGCAGAGAGCATGGCCGGGATGGGGGGTCCCCTGAGATCCCTTCTGCTCCTCTGGTTTCTGGGGCCCTCGGCATCCTGGGGGAGCCCACCCAAGCCCCCTCGGGGCCCCTTGCTTTTTGTGACCTTGGTGAGGCGCGCCTCCTGTCCCTGCCCCAGCCCTGTGTCTGCACAGGGCCGGCCTTGATCCCAGATCCCCCCATTTCCCCAGGTCTATCGCCATGGTGACCGTGCCCCACTGGACTCCTACCCCACAGACCCCCACAAGGACAAGACCATATGGCCCTGTGGGCTAGGCCAGCTGACCCAGGTGAGGAGACCAGAGACCGGGGCGGGGTGGGGGGGGAGTGCCCTGGGCTCCCCATGGCCCCCTCGCTCCCCTAAAGCTCCCCACCCATCTTCAGGAGGGCGTCCAGCAGCAGGTCGAGCTTGGCCACTTCCTAAGGGCCAGGTACCGCGACTTCCTGAGCCAAGAGTACCACCGAGAAGAGGTAAGGAGGAGATCAGGCTTGGTCCCTGGCCAGCCTCTGCCCCCCCAGTCTCGGACCTGCCTCCCCTCCCTTTTCAGTTGTATGTGCGCAGCACAGACTATGACCGGACCCTGCAGAGTGCCCAGGCCAACCTGGCCGGGCTCTTCCCGAGGCCTCCCTTCACCCCTGGCTGGATGCCGGTGCCCATCCACACTGTCCCGGCCACTGAAGACAAGGTCAGGGCCCCGCGAGGAGCCAGCTTGGGGCCAGAGGCAGGGTCCTGGGTGGAGAGACACCGGCCTGGAGAGAGGGAAGGCTGAGGCCTGGCCCCGGGTGTCGGGTGTCGGGCAGAGGGTTGGGTCTGCTGGGAGCTGCACTTCAGGCGGGGCATCGACCCCTGCCCTGGAAGGTCCTGCCTGGGTCTGAGGCTCCCTGTTTCTGCCCCTCATGCAGCTGCTCAAGTTCCGGACCCAGGGATGTCCTCAGTACCAGAAACTGCTGGAGGAGACAGTGGGGGGCGAGGAGTACCGGGCAGCCCTGGAGAGCTGGAAAGTATGGGGGGACGGTGGGAGGGAGGGCTTGCACGTGGCTGGAGCCGGGGTGCTGGGGGCTCTGGGGTCCCTCCCTCTAGCTGTGGCTGCTTCTCCCCAGGATTTCCTGGTGCATGTGGGGAACCTCACCGGCCTGTCCCTTGCCGAGGGGCCCCTGCACAGGGCCTGGAAGGTGCTGGACACTCTGATCTGTCAGGTAGGCCCCCCCACCCCAGAGGTCCCCCCACCCCCCATCCCCCACCCCAACCCCATGCTGCCTTCTCCACCAGCAAGCCCACCGACTCCCCCTCCCAGAGTGGGCCACCCCCGAGGTGCTCAGGTCTCTGGCCCAGGTCTCGGCCCTGGATGTTCGCGCTCACGTGGGCCCCCCCAGGGCACAGGAGAAGGCCCAGCTCACTGGAGGTGAGTGGGGAGCCAGCGAGGGTAAGGGAGGGGGTGGGGAGAGGGGAGGAAGGAGGGCTTCATCCTGCCCGCTTCTCCTTTGCCAGGAATCCTGCTCGATGCCATCCTCACCAATTTCACCCAGGTCCAGGCCCGAGGGCTGCCTCTCAAGATGATTATGTACTCAGCTGTGAGTGCGGGCACAGGGCTGGGCACAGGATGGGAAGCCAGGCTGGAGAGCAGCACTCTGGGAGAGGAGCTGGAGGGTCACAGTGGACCACAGCTTAGCAGGCTAGGCCTCCCAGCAGAGCTCTAGCTTAATCAAACTTGGCCAGCAAGGGCAGAGCCAGGACTGGCAGAGAGGGAGAGCTCAGGGAGCAGAGACCAGGGAGGAAGTGTCTCCACACTCAGTGTCTAGGAGAGATGGGGGGGGGGGCGGGCTGCCCTGGGGAAGGGAGGCTTGGGGATGCAAAGGTCAGATGGTACTTTTGGGAGGGGGGTCAAACTGGCCACTAAGCACTGTGCTCCCTCCCACAGCACGACAGCACCCTGCTGGCCCTGCAGGGTGCCCTGGGCCTCTATGATGGGCACCACCCACCTTATGCCGCCTGCCTGGGTTTCGAGTTCTGGGAGCACCTGGAAAGGCCAGACCAGGAGGAGGAGGAGGGGTAGGCGGGAAGGAGGGGGCCTCCCTCCTCTCTTCTGTCCCAGGCCCACAGGGAGCCCTCCCCTCACACAGACCGTCTCCCTCAGGGGTCTCGGCTGCCCTCAGCAGGGTCTGGGTGAAGCCGGGGCACCAAGTCAGGGAGCTTCTCTGGACCTCGGGATCTTCCTCTGCCCTGCCAAGCTCTGCTGTTCTTCAGGAAGATCAGCCTAGGAGGGAAGGGGATGGAGCCCAAAGCCCCTAACCCTGGTGTCCCTCACCCATCCTCTGTCCCCAGGAACGTGACCGTGTCTCTCTTCTATCGGAACGACTCCTCCCGGCGGCCCCTGACCCTGGAGCTCCCCGGCTGTCCCTCCCCCTGTCCCCTGGGGCGCTTCCGTCGGCTCACTGCCCCGGTCCGGCCGCCGCCGGGGGGACCCCCCTGCCACCACCCGGCCAAGGATGCTGAGCCTCCAGGTGGGCTTGCTCCAGCCCCAGGGAGGAGGGGGGGAGGGGACCAAGCTCCCAGCGGCCGGCTCACCGCCCTCCTTCCCCCTCTCTTCCAGGTGCCGCGGTGCCCCTGCTGGCAGGGGCTGTGGGGATCCTGGGTGTCCTCAGCCTGGGGCTGGGGGCTCTCCTGTGGAGCGGGGGCTCTCGGGGGCCCCGGGAAGGCCCTGTCTAAGGGGCACAGAGATGTTCAGCTTGGGGATTCACGGGCTGGGGGAGACAATACAGACTCCATTTAAAGCATCAACTTTTATTAAGCTCGGCTCTGGGGAAAGGGAAGGGAGGGGGTGGGGTGGTGGGGCGCTCGTGTGCGCGCGCGCGCACACGTGTGCACACTCCATAGTCCGCAGGCCGAGCCTCGAGGGGCTGACACTATCAAATGTGCTACATCAGTTTCTGAGGGTTGAGATCTCGTGATCACTGGCCCTGGAGTCCAGAAGCCCTCAGTTCAAATCTCACCTCAGACACTTACGGGCCACGCGACCCTAGACAAGTCACTTGGCCCCTACTGCCTTGTTTCCATGGGGTGTCCCTGGCCCCCGATGGCTCTGGAGGAGAGAGCGGGGCTGGTGACCTCACACAGCCCTCCCTCACTTAGGGCCAGGTCAGGCCCAGCCCTCAGACTCCCAGAAGCCCCCTCCCCGTCACTGAAAGCTTGCTTGTTCATTGGCTGGGTGACCCAGACCTGGGGATGGGGGTGGGGGTGGGGGAGGGGGAAGAGGGCGGGCTGTGTGATCTTGGACAAATCCCCAATCCTGGAGCGTCTGCCCGGGGCAGGTGAGCCCCTGTTGGAGAGGGGGCACCCTCTGGACAGCCAGCTTCCAGGTGGGGGGCACGGCCCAAAGTGGGCATCATGGGGGGCTTCCAGGCCCGACCTCGCCCCCACATCTGTGCTGGAGACGGGCAAGATGCTGCTGAAGAGGGGGCCCTGGGGGGGGGGGGCGAGAAGCCGCCTTAAGTGACCCCATGGCCTCTGCCCCCGCCCCTGCTGAGGGTTCCGAGCCCGGGTCATCAGCGTCCTGTGTGCGTCCCTGGTCCGGCTGCGCCCCGCTCCCTCACGCCCCCGGCCCTTCCTGTTTAATCCAGGGGAGATTGGGGCCCGCGGGGAGGCCCCAGGACACGGGCTTTCCACCCCCACGTTTCGCGGGAGGGGCCCCGGGCAAACCCCAGCCCCTCACCCAGCCTTGCTGCGGGGTAGGGGTGGGGCCTCTACCTAAGCCCCGCCCCCTCCCGCGGCTCGACCCGACTCCGGGGGGTGGGGCCGTGGGGGGAGCGCTAGGAAGGGGTGGGGCACCCTGTCTGTCCTCTCGATCAGGCAGAAGTGGAGGGGGAGAACGCCTTTCCCCACCCCCTCCTCTGCCGGGGGGGGGGGGGAAGAGTCGGGGTCTTTCGGCCCCTCCCCCAGGCCCTGGGAAGGAGGGGTGCCTCTGCAATTAGAGCTTCTCCTAGGGCCGAGGAGGAGACCGAGGGTCCTAGAAGGCTGCCAGGGCGGGATGTCGGGGGAGGGGTAAAGGAGCTCTGTGTGTGGCCTAATGGCTGCTCCCACTTCTCAGGAGGAAGCCTGAGCCCCAGAACGGGTTCCAGGACAGAGCCACGACCGCTCCCTCCGAGCGTGCGCGCGGCCCCGGGACGCGCGGCTGGGCGCGCGCACGGGAGGGGTGGTGTCACGTGCCGGGGGGAGGGCTTCTCCGGCCCCGGCGCTGGGCTCGCACGCGCACGGCCCGGGTCACGTGGCCGCCTTGCTCTAGGTTCCACCTCCAGGCTAGACGCCTGCGCAGGAAGAGGAACTGACCGAGCGGAAGATGGTGGGGGAGGGGGAAGGATGAAGAGGGAGGGGCCTGATTGGCCGTACGCGGCGGGATCAGAGGAATGAGTGACAGCGCAGGGGCGGAGCTTCACGGGGGCTCGTGCACTGGATTTTTTTTCCCTTTTGCCCATTCCCAGCGAGGGTGCAGCCGGGGGGCACGGTGGAGAAAGAGCCGGGCCTGGCGTCAGGAAGATGCCGTAGACACTTAATAGCTGTAGGACCCGGGGCAAGTTACCTGACTGCTGTTTGCCTCAGTTTCCCCATGTAAAATTGGGAATGATAATAGCAGCCCATCTCCCAGGGCTGTTGGGAGAATCGAACGAGATACTAGTTGTGCTGAGCGCACGCTGCCTTCTCGGCACCAGCTTCCAGTCTGGGCATGGGACCCTGCGGGGGTCAATCTCTCCTCTCTGACCCGCCCCGGGGGCAGACCCTCATTCCTGCTGGGGGCGGGGGCGTCTCCCCATCTAGTCCATTCAGCCCCGAAAGGGATTTTGCTGAAATGTAGGTCGGACCAGTCAGTAAACTGCGGTGGCTCCCTATCCCCTCCAGATCGAATACAGACGGACGGTTTGGGGTTCAAATAGTCCAACCCCCAAAACCTCCCCAAACTTTCCAGTCTCTTACACCTCCCCCTCCCAGCTGTGCCAACCCTCGGCTCCCACATGCTCTCCTCCGCTCTGACCGCTGACCTCCCCCGCTTCCCTTAAGTCGCAGCTAATGCCCCCTCACCCTTTAGCTCCAGCCTCCTCTCTGTGGTTGTGCCGTAGCTCTTTGCTCCTGTCTCCCCCACTGTAGGGTGGGCTCTTTTCTGTCCCCAGGCCTTGGTAGCGTGCGGGCACAGAGCCGGCCCTGCCTGGGCGCGGGAGGCCGAGAACCCCGGCGGGGCTGGGGCTGCCCGGCCCCTCCCTCTGGAGGCCTCTGCTTTGCACAAAGGACTAGACCCAGGTTTGAATGGCACCCACCCCCTGGACTGGAGGCCTGCGTGGGGGCAGGGAAGCCAGATGCCGCTTTCTCTTCTCCCGGTCCTCTCCCTGCCCTGCAGCTTGTCACCTTCTGCTGGGTGACAGTCCAATGTCTGGTCCCTGCTCCGCCCACTGTGATTGTCTTCTGATTCCTTCCCCTCTTTGGGTCTTAGTTTCCTTGTTTGTCAAGCGATTCAATGGATTCGATCCATCCAGGGTCCACTTCCACCCCCCAAAATTCAGCGCTTCTGCCTATAAACAGCAAATTACTTTTATTTGTGTGTTTGTTTTTTAGTGAGGCAATTGGGGTTAAGTGACTTGCCCAGGGTCACACAGCTAGTAAGTGTCAAGTGTCCGAGGCCAGATTTAACTCAGGTCCTCCTGACTCCAGGGCTGGTGCTTTATCCACTTCAACACCTAGCTGCCCCCGCAAATTACTTTTGTTTTCACAATCCAAGGTGGATTTATATGGGTGTAACAAAGCTCTTCTTTGAGTCATTCCACTTGAGAAACTGGGTGACCTCAGACAGTCCTGTTCTCTGGAGACCTTAGCTTCCAGTGATGATAATTCACTTGTTCATGTGGTTCTAGTTTTCATAGGAGTTTTCCTAAAAAAAAGAAAAATGCAAATCAGCTGAAATATGTTGTCCGGATCTTATCTCCCTTTTACAGATGAGGTAACTGAGGCTCACAGATGCCAAATGACTTGCCCGGGGTCACAGAACTAGGAAGGGTCATGTAACTCAGCTTAAAGGGACCATCAAGGTATCTCGTTTTATGGAGGAGCCAATTGAGGCCCAGGAAGGAGAAGTGACTGGTCCAAGGTCACTTCGAAGCTGCAGGACTGGGATTTGGAAGTGAAAGGTCTTCACTCCAACACCAGGCCCCACGTGCCCAGGGCCCCAGAACTCTCACCTGTCACCGAGATCTCTGCAGGGTCGCTGATCTCCGAAGTTAATCTGGGTTCCGTCCACGTGTGGTAGCGGCATCTGTAAAGTCCCGTGTCCTGGGGCTTGGAATTCTTCAAGAGGAAGTCCACGGTGTGGTCATCGACAAACTGAGTGTTGGCGTTCAGCTCTGTGTGTTCCCCCTCCCTGAAGAGGTGAAAACGTGAAGCAGGGACCCGGCCCGAGCAGCGCAGGACTGCATCCTTCCCAGGGGTCACCACGGCGCTCAAGGGGTACAGCTTGGGCTTGGGCAGGAGGCCTGTGGCGACAGAAAGCCTTGGTGTTGCACGTGCAAGGGCGGGCTGGGGGACAATGGGCGCCAGATTTGGAGGGAGATGGTTTGGGTTTGGGCTCCCAGGCTGATGACGAACCACCGCATGACCTTAGGCAGGCGCTCTGCTGTCTCTGGGTCTCAGACTCTCACCTTCTAGCTCCATCCAACCTAAAAACAGACTACACTTCCCTTCTCTTCACATACTCTATGGTTCAGTCAAACCAACTTATTTACTCATCTCTGTACAAGCTGTTCCATCTCCCACCTCAGTGACTTTGCCCAGGCTGTTCCCCACGTCTGCCCCTCATCATCTCTCCCTCTTAGAATCCCCAGACTCCAGAAGTCAGCTCCCAGACCCTCCCCCCTGCCCCAAGGGAGCCCTTTCTTGGTCCCTTCTGCTGCTTATGACACCCCCGTTAAATTATGTTGAATTGACTTTGCACATACATTGTCTCACTTATAATGGGTACACTTTGGCTGTAAAGGCTGGCTCATGAAGGCCACAGGGTAGTTACGCTCAGAGGGAGGGTATTTCGGGAGCTGTGTTCAGTGACCAGAGGCCCCTCGGAGCCTGAGCTTCTCTGCTCTGGATCCTGGGCTGCCTCTGGCTCCGACCCTGGCTTCTGTGGTCTCCTTCCTAGAACAGCAACAAATCTATTTCCCATATGAGGTTTCTATATGTGTGTGTGTCTGTCTGGTGTGTGCATGTGTTTGTCCGTGTGTGTGTGTGCGCGCATGCATGTGTGTGCGCGTGCGTATCTGTCTGATGTGTGTGCCTGTCTGGTGTGTGTGTGTGCGTGTGTGTCTCTGTCTGGTGTGTGTGTGTGTCTGGTGTGTGTGTGTATGTGTGTGTGTGTGTGTGTGTCTGTCTGGTGTATGTGTGTGTGTGTCTCTGTCTGGTGTGTGTGTGTGTCTGGTGTGTGTGTGTGTATGTGTGTGTGCGTGTGTGTCTGTCTGGTGTGTGTGTGCGTGCACATGTGTGTGTGTGTTACCTAGATGAAAGGCTGCACAGGACAAGGGGCTAGTGGCGGAAGGGCCAGGAGAGGCTGCCTGCAGAAGGGCTGACTCTACAAAGATGGTAAAGAGGGAAGACAAGGTGAGAGGTGAATTCAGTGTCAAGTCTCAGAGATGGCGGATGGTGGATAGAGGATGCCAGGGCATAGGGGAGGCACGGCCGGCAGCTCAGTGGTGCTAGATGGCTATGGGTTGGGGAGCAAGGGGCCAAGTTGTGAAGGGTTTTAGAGCTAAAGAGAGGAGCTGATGTTTGATCCCCAAGGTGAGAGTAGGCTTCTGGAGCTGCTTGGCCAAGGGGGTGACGTGGAGAAGTGCCCTGGACAGCCGAGTGGAAGATGGACTGGCATGGGGAGAGACTAGGAGAGACTAACCAGGCACCTACCACAGTTGTGGAGGCATTCACCCAAGGACTGGCTGGCTGGCCAATGGGCAGGTGGGGTAGATGGTGCCTGCCTTTCTGTGGGTCTCTGACATGCTGCTGTCCTCTCTGTGGGGTAGGGAGGTACGGCAGCCCGAGGCCCTGGCGCTAAAGTCTCAGAGTTTCCTCCAGGGTCCAGCATGAAGTACAGGTCTACCGCAGAGATGGTCTGAGGCGGATTTCAGGGGACTGAAGTTTTAACCCACTTGTGCCCTTCCTTGAGGGCACTCTATGACCTCGGGCAAGCTCCTTCCTCCTCTTTTTTTTTGTTTTTTGTTTTTTGTTTTTTGTTTGTTTTGTTTTGTTTTGTTTGCAGGGCAATGGGGGTTCAGTGACTTGCCCAGGGTCACACAGCTAGTAAGTGTCAAGTGTCCAAGGCCAGATTTGAACTTAGGTCCTCCTGACTCCAGGGCCGGTGCTCTATCCACTGTGCCACCTAGCCGCCCCCCTTCCTCCTCTTTCAAATGAGGTGGTAGATGTGGCAGCCCTGACATCGCTGTGTGACCCTCTGCGGGTCACTACCCTGGGGACTACATTTAAGGGGTACATTGGATGACCTTTAATGCCAGGACCTGTCTGGCCTCAGCCTGTGCTCTCGGGCCAAGGAGGCTCCAAGGAGCTGAGCCTGCCAGCTTCAAGATTCCTTCCAGGCCTGGAAGTCCCTGATTCTTTAGTGGGGGGAGGAAATGAGCTCTGCCTCCCAGACCCTCCTGCACCATATGCTGTCCCTTCCCGACGTCCTGACCCTCACCATCCACATGAAGCTGCACATCGTCACTCCTCGGGGACCCGGCAAAGGGGGCCACCGGCTCAAAGTAAATGCAGCTGTAATTGCCCGAGTCGGAAGCTATGGCATCAGGGAGGACAAAGTCAGCACGGGATCCGGCGGGGCTCAGGATCTGCACAGGCTGGAGGTGGCCTTGTTTCAGCAGGGCAAACCTCATGTTGGGATGTGCCCCCTGGCATTGCAGTGTCACATTGGTCCCTCGAGAGATCACAGCATCCTGGGGCTGGACCGAGAGGGAAGGTTTGGCTAGTGTTCCTGGAAATGGAAAAGGCCACACAACGTTAGCCCCAGGAGGAGTCTGAACATAGAAGATGGAAAGTCGGAACCTGGAGAGGCCTTAGAACACGGAACATGGAAAGTTGTCCAGGGGAGGGGAGGGCCTTTGAGTAGAGAACATGGAAAGTCAGAACCTGGAGGAGCCTTGGCACAGAGAACAGTAGAATTGGAAGGGCCCTTAGACCATGAAAGTTTGAAAGTCAGGAAAGAAAGGCCCTTACAAGGAAATCAAGACCGTCTTATTATATAGAACAGGAAATGGTCCCAGAGAATGTGACCACAGGGTGGGGGGCCCATGAGATCTGCAGCAGAACTGGGAATGGGTCCCAAGACCCCCCACCCCTACCCCAGGCTCTCTTACAGAGCCCTGAGTCTGCTCAACTAAGGAACAGCCCTTAGCATCACTGTCATCCCTGAGCAAGATGGAACCTTTGAGATCAGTGGACCTAGCACCTTCCCCTTTGATAGAGGAGGGGGCAGAGGCTCAGAGGTTAGGGTAACTGGCCCGAGGGCACACAGTGTAGTCAGGGACAGAGGCTGGATTTGAAATCAGGAGGACCTGGCCTTGAATACCACCTTACACGCATTCTGGAGTATGCCCCTAGCCAAGTCACAGTCTCTGCTTCTCCCAGGGTCATTGTGAAGATTATAAAAATAATATTAAGTGCTATGCAAACTTGAAAGTGCTCAGTAAATTTGAGCTGTTATTATTATCACACCACACTACCATCATTCTGATTCTAACCCAATCAATTAATGACCCAGTATTTGTTAAGTGCCTCCTGTTTGCCAAACACTGTGCTGGGTACCAGGAGGGACCAGGCAAAGAACGAACCCATCCGTACTCTCCCCTTGTAATGGGGGAGACAAGTGCATGTAAAATGGATGCAGCGATTATGAAGTGAATAAAGACAAACATGCAAGGGAGAGAAGCAGAAGGTGGTGTGGGAGGCAGGAGAGGCTTCATGGAGAGGATGAGCTTTTGTGGGTGACGAGGAAGGAGGAGACCAGTTTGACTGGATGGCAAAGAACGGAGAGAGCGAAGCTCAGGCTGGAAAGACAGATTGGGACCGGTCTATGAAGGGCTCGGAATTGTACCGCAGTTAATAGGAAATCACGGATTGGATGGAGTGTCACTGGTCTGACCAGACCTTAAGGACAATCACTGTGCCTGAAGTGGGCAGGGAGGCCTGGAGCAGAGAGGCCATGAGGAGGCCCAAGGGATGATGGGAAGATGGCCTCAACTCAGGCAGCAGCTGAGAAAAGGGGTCAGATGGCAGAGACTGTGGAAGCAGAAATGACATAAAATATGTAGGGTGAAGGGGGAAAGGAGTCCAGGATAATGCTAAGGTTACCAACCTGGGGGGCTAGAAGGATGGTGGGACAGAAGTAGGAACACTTGGAAGAGGGGAGGCACTGGGGCTGGCTATCTGTCGGTCTAGCTGACTGTCTTCATAGCTTTCTATCATCTATCTACCTGTCTATCTATCCATCTATTTATCTATCTGTCTATCTATCTACTTATCTATTTATCTATCATCTGTCTGTCTGCCTGCCTGCCTGCCTATCTACCCATCTGTCCATCCATTCATCCATCCATCTATCGTCTATCTGTCCATCCATTCATCCATCCATCTATCGTCTATCTGTCCATCCATTCATCCATCCATCTATCATCTATCTGTCCATCCATTCATCCATCCATCTATTGTCTATCTGTCCATCCATTCATCCATCCATCTATCATCTATCTGTCCATCCATCCATCCAGCCATCACCTGCCTATCTAGCCATCTATCTGCCTCTCTATCCATTTCTCATCTCTTTCTATCCATCCATTTATCTATCTTTCTATCCCTCCATCCGTACATCATTTATCTATCTTTCCACCTATCCATCTACATGGCTCTCTCTCTCTCTCTCATGATCATCTATCTGTTCATCCATCCGTTTATCTACCGGTCTGTCCATCTGTCCATCCATATTGGGAGTAATCTACATAATGATGATAATTACAGCCATGGGAGCTGACGAGGTTACCGAGAGCAGGACCTTGGGGATCATTCACAGTTAGGTGGCATGATACGGATGATGGGCCACGAGTGGTCAGATGGGTAAGAGGACCTTGAGTGAGCAGTGTCAGCCAGGGGAGAGGGTGGTCACACATCCGAGGCCCCAGAGAGGTGGAGGAGGCTGTGGTCCTAGGAAAGGCCACCCGTAATGGCCCAAAGCTTTGCAGAGCAGGTTCAGCCGAGTGAGGAGGGGGAGGCCAGACTACAGGGGACGAAGGGGTGGGCGAGAGAAGGGCAGGGGTGGCTGGGTGCACAGACAGCTTTTCCCAGAGTTTGGCTGAGAAAGAGAAAGATCTAAGGGGGGGGGGCTGAGGATGCAGAGCTGGGCATGTCTGAAGGGCCCCCCCCACACACACACACATAAGATGCTAGCTTGCACCCCATGGCTACCTTGTGGGCCTTTTCTGTCCCTGGTCTCTTGACTCTGCAGCCAGACCCAGGGTGGGGAAGTCTTTAGAAGTATAGGGCAGTGGTCATCATGAGAAAAAGCAGCCCAGCTTTGCTCTCCTCAGCCCCAGAGAGAAGTGGGGACCCCAGAGAGCTCCCTATGGGTCCTCCCATATTGCTGGGTCACCTCTTTGCAAAGCTGCCTGGGAGCTGAGGGCAAATGCCCCTGGTTACCAAGCAAATGGGTTCTGGAGCCAGACTTCAAAGGGCTGGGGAAGCTGGCAGACACTGCCCATCCAGGCCCTGCCTCGGGCGGGGGGGGGCAGTGGGTAGGGCATTAGGGCAGGAGGGAAATGGGGCTTGGAAAGAGGTGGCTGACTTGATTGGTCTCTGAGGTAGCTGGTGGCCAAGGCCTGGCCAAGATTGGCCTTGGTGGGAGGTGGGACGTCAGAGCCAGAGGCCGGGGACCTGGTGGCGAAGGGGTTTGCCCCACATAGCAGCTGTGGCGCTGAGTCTGGAGCCTGTGGCTTGTGGTTCAATATCACATGCTCTTTGCCACTGTCCCTGGGCATCATCGCTCCCCCAAGGACTTCCATGGGACCGTGGGCTAGTCATTTCCCCTGGCCTGGTCTCAGTTTACTCAGCTCTTTGTATCTCTCAGATTGGATTGCAAGCTCCTGGAGGGCAGGCACTGGCTTTTAGCTCTTTTTGTAGCCCCGGGCTTAGCACAGGGCCTGGCCCAGGGAAGTGCATAATCAAGTGGATTCAATGGTTGATGGGGAAATGCTGGGTTGGAGGCCAGCCTCCCCAGAGTCCTTTCTTCCTCCCCTGGCCCGGCTCACCTGTGCTCAGGACAAGCTCCAGGGACTCGCTATCTTCTGACCAGATCGGTGACCCATGCCTAAACTGGTAGCGGCAGCTGTACTTGCCTCCGGCCCCAGGTTCCAGATCCTGCAGGTGGAAGTTAATCGTCTTGGGGTCTGATGAAGATAACATGGGGACAGACACCTCCTCTCCATCTTTGAACAGCTTGAAATGCAGCCCTGAGAACTTTGTCCTGCAGCGGAGGGTCACAGAGCCTCCAGGCCTGATGACTACGTTGTCCAGAGGTCTGAGAGAGGGCTTCGGAAGGGAGTCTGGATGGGGAATCGAGTTGATCTCATCAGACACATGTTGCCTTCCCTCCACCTCCCACTAGACCCACTTCTGCTGCTAGCCCTATGGAGGCTGCATGAGAAGGAGAAGACTGAGCAGAAGACACCAAGGGAGGGGAGACTGGTCAACAGTGCCAAGAGCTGCAGAGGGGCCAGGGGTGTGAAGAAGGAGCAAAGGCTGTGGGGGGCCCAGGGACAAAATGGGAGGGGATTTGTATGTGAAGATGAGCCGGGGGTCTCAGTGGCCTTGAAGCTCCCCATCTGCTAACTTTCCTCCACCAGCTTATTCCTTATCTCTCTGAGTGCCTTTCTCCTCCTCCTCCTTCCTCTCCTCCTCCTCTCCCCTCTGTGTCTCAGGATTTTGGACCTCTTGGGTCTCCCTTGATTCCTCCAATGCTCTTGGTATCTCCCCTTCCAGGTCTCCCTGCACTGGGCACGGGATCCCAGCTCTCTAGCCCTGCTGTCCTTCTCTGCCCTTACCTGGTCTCACAACATGCAGGGTCTCACTAGGAGCTGACGCCTCCCTGGGGGCCACCGTGGGGGGTCGGTAGTGGCAGGTATAATTCCCAGGGCTCTTAATGATGAAGGTGGCTTTTGGTTCTGGGGCGTGGGAGCTGTCCACGGGCTCTGGCTCGCCTTCCTTGTGCAGGTCAAAGGTCATACCCAGCAGCACCCCTTGGCAGTGTAGCTTCGTTTCCAGGCCATGAAGGATCCAAGGTCCAGGCTCAGCCCAGAAGGAGGGTGCAGGGAGGGGTTCTATTAGGGTCACAGAAGGTTAGCACGGGAGAATTCTGACCTCGGAATCTTAGAACAGAAGATATGGACCTCGGAAGGGGAGGAGGCCTACAAAGGTCCAATACTGAGAGCTGGAAGTCTCCTTAGAGGTCATTTCATCTGACCCCCTAATTTTCATTTTTATTATCATGGGCACAGTGTGTTGTGTTTTGCCCATGTAGATTATGTGTGTGTCCCCGGGGCTGTCTGGATGTGGCTCATAGGGAGGTAGAAATCAATATGCAGAGATTTGTACAAATAGGCCTGGAGCTCGGCTTCCATGATTTTTGTATTTGTTATCAATGCTCTTTTATACATGAGTCACATCCCTCCTTCAGCCCCCTTCCTTTTAAGAGAGGAGTTAAACAAAGCCAATTGACACAGTGCATCCTAGCCCCTTATTTTACAGTTGGGTAAACCGAGGCACAGAAAGGAGAAGGGACTTCCATAGGGACGTACAGAGGTTTAGGGGCAGAGCCAGAAGCAGAGCCCAGAACTCTGAACCCCCACTCTTGGTCTCTTTTCCCTCAATTTGTGCTGCTTTTCTACAGAAAGAACAAAGAACAGGGAGAGAGACAGAGACAGAGATAGACAAAGAGAGAAACAGAGAGGAGGGAGAGAGAGAGAGAGAGAGATGGATGGGGAGAGATAGAGACAAAAGAGAGTGGGAATGGGCAGGTGGGGGGGGGTGTCCCGTGGTCAGTGGTTTCCTGGCTCTCGTTTTCAGGGCCTGGAATGAGAGTTTTCCGAAGCCTGAGGGTCCCTGCCCCTTCATGACCCCAGGGACTTTCCCTGATCAGTCCCAGAGCTCAAGCAGTGAGAATGTGGACAGTGTCCTACGTCATCGCATGGTGCAGAAAGGAGAAGGAAGAAGAGCCCACCAGGGGGCAGGTGCTAGCTGTGGACATTTGGCCCCCTCTCAGCCCTCCCCACCCCCCCAGGGCCCCTGGAGCCATCTGCTCACTCACCTGTCCCTGTCACCTCCACTGGGTCACTCACTAAACTCCAGTTTTCTGACATTTTGATCTTGCACCGGTAAACGCCCCTGCTGTCCGCTGTCACTGGCCCCAGGGGGAACTTGGCATAGGGGGCAAGGGCAGGAAGAGTAGAGACGACTTCCCCATCTTTCAGCAGCTGGAATTTCATCGCCACAGTGTTAGTCACCAGGCACTGGAGGGCCACATTGGCCCAGGGCGTGGATAGGGATTTGGACTCAATCCAGAGGCGAGGAGTTGTGTCTGTATCTGTGAAATTTCCCAAAGAATTTATTAAGAGTCTGCTACTAGCGCAGTGGATAGAGCACCGGCCCTGGAGTCAGGAGTACCTGAGTTCAAATCCGACCTCAGACACTTTACACTTACTAGCTGTGTGACCCTGGGCAAGTCACTTAACCCCAATTGCCTCACTAAAAAAAAAAAGTCTGCTACTACACTTAGCTTCTGTTTGCCTCAGTTTCCTCATCTTAAAAAGGGGATCAAATGAGATATTTGCAGAGCACTTAGCAGGGTGCTGTTAGCCACAATCATTGTTACAATGTGCCAAGGACCAGGAGGGACCTTAAACCATCTAGAATGTCAGAGCTTGGCAAACCTTTCAATACAGAACAGAGAAAGTCAGAGCTGGGAGGGGACCCAATCCATTGAATGTCCCATTTGATAGGAGAGAAGGAAAAGAAAGAAGTATTGATTGGTTTACAACTATTATCTCAGTTGATCCTCATAGCTACCTTGGCGGATAGGTGTTCTTATCCTGTTTTATAATTGAGGAGACTGGAGCAGATGGGGAGTAGGGGGTGAGGGGGTGGAAGTGACTCGCCCAAGGCCATAGAGCTAGCTAAGTGTCTGAGGCCAGATTTGAACTGGGATCTTCCCAACTCCAGATCCTGTGCTCTGTCCACTAGGCCACCTACTGGTTTTGAACTGGTTCATTTTCAGTTTGGGGCTGGGCAGGGAGGAAAGTGAAGTGAGCACAGTAGGGTCGGTCTGGGGGAGTACTGAGGGATGGAGGTTCTGGCGGTCAGGGTGAGGACAAAGCCCAGGCGGAGAGAAAGATGGAATGCTGGGAAGTTCTGGTCAGGCAAAGCGCTTTCTGAGTTCCTGATCAGGACGGGGACTTGGAGCCTCCCCTCGCCCGTTTCCTGGCTCCCCTGGGATCCTATGGGCTCACTCACACGTGGCTGCTTCTGCCTCCTTCTTCGGGTCCAGACAAAGCCCTGTAGGAGACAGACAGAGCAGAATCGCAGCGTGTGCCATGTTTGAATAAAAAGGGATGTGGATTCAAAGAGCTGGCATGGGTAGAAATGCTCTACCAAGTGCTGGGCGTGCGCTACTTTGTCTGTAGCTTTGTGAGATGGCCATTTCAGGAGTATTATCTCCTGTTTTAGAGATGATGGAATGGAGCCTGAGAAAAGTCTGTAGAAGGTGGTGACTCATCCGGCTCTGTCCAGCAGCCGCAAGGGAGAGGGAATCAGGGAGGAGAGGCCAGCTCTCTGGCCTGAGGAAGTCCAGATAGGAGAGAGAGGAGAGTCTTGTGAGAACAGGAGGAATGACATCCTGGGAAAACAGTGAAGGGAGAGAAGAGCTCAGAACTTAGGAGGAAGGAGGCAGAGCCCCTGGGAGAGACCAGAGGGGAAATCAGAGGGAGCTTTGGCTGCCTAGACAGGAGATGGGAGACTCCTCAGGATGGCCTCCGCTTCAGCAGCCAGGAGAGTGGAGACAGGAGGAAGGAGGATGCTGGGAGCTACAGCTCTGGAAATGAGGTAGGGATGGCCCTGCAGCAGTGAGGGCCCCAGTGTGGAGCGCCCCAGGTGGTCCTGGTGCTGTGGCAGCCCTGGGAGAGTGGGGAAGGCTGAGGATGGCTGGGCCCCAGCACAGGAGCCTGGCTGAGATGGGACAAGGGAGAGATTCGAGGTTGGAGGAGAGCTTCTCATTCATCCACCCACCCCGCCATTGCCATCAGAAGGGACAAGACTGAGGAGGCAGGGCCAAAGAGGGAGGAGCTGGCCTCAGTTCGGGAGGTTCAGTGGACTCACCCAGAAGGAGCAGAATCGCCAGCCGAGTGGCCATGTCTCTCTCCTTCTCCCTCCTGGCCTGGGTCCGAGGCTCTTCCTTCTGCAGGGAGGCTGTGGTTGCGGGAATGGGTGGGCCGTCTATTAAGAGAGCTGGGGTGCTCCCCCATCTCATGCTTCCTTTGGCCAATGGGAACGGTGGCCCCTCGGGTCACTGGTGAATGAGTGGGCGGCAGTCCTGCCTCTGGCCAAGGTCATTGTTAGCTTTTCCAGGCTGTGGGGTCCAGCTGACTCATCACTATTGCTTCTGCCCCCCTCTTGACCTGACCCCTGCTAAATTGTGAAAGGGACAAAGTCCATGTTTGGCCACTGCCCTCCCTCAAAAAAGACTGCATGTGGTCGATACAGGGCTAGACTGGAAATCAGGAGACCTGGATTCTGTTCTCACCTCCTCCAGGGACTTACCATATGACTCTGTGCAAAGCGTTTCCTTTTCTTGACCTCAGTTTCCTTGCCTGTAAAATGAGTGGGTTGGACCAGATGAGATGGTCTTTAGTGAATCTTTCCAACTCCAGATTTCAATGTAATTTTTCCAATGTTCTGTGGTCTTTTTTTGGTGCCCATACCTTAGGTTCCCAAGACTGCCAACACAGACATTTTTTCTTTTTTTAGTGAGGCAATTGGGGTTAAGTGACTTGCCCAGGGTCACACAGCTAGTAAGTGCTAAGTGTCTGAGGCTGGATTTGAACTCAGGTCCTCCTGACTCCAGGGCCAGTGCTCTAACCACTGCACCACCCAACTGCCCCAACACTGACATTTCTTGAGTCATACCTGCCCCAGTCAACAAACACTTGGTGAGCAGCTACTGTGTGTCAGGCACTGTGCTGACCCCTGGGGATACAAAAAGAGGCCAAAGACCTTTCCTCAAGGAGGTTATGATCCCGTGGGGGACACAGCACGTACACAACTATGCACAGGTAAGTGAGAGGTAGGATAAACAGCAAGTGAGGCAGTGAAGGCCAGGCCTGGGGTCAGGAGGGCTCAGGGAAGGTCTTCTGTGGAGGGTGCGATTCCAGTTGGAACTTGAAGCCAGGGAGGTCAGGAGACAGAGATGAGGAGGAGGCCGGAGGCCGGTGTCACTGCATGGAAGAGGAGGTGTGGGGGAGTGAGGCACAAGAAGACTGGAAGGGAGAAGGGGGCAGGGGATGAAGGCCTTTGAATACCAAGGGGAGCATTTTGCATTTGCTCCTGGAGGTGACAGGGAGAGACTGGAGCTCATCTAGAAGGGGTGTGACATGATCAGCCCTGTCTGGGGGTAGGTCACTTTGTGACTGGATGGAGGATAGACTGGAATGGGGAGGGAGTGGTGGCAGGCAGGCCTCCCAGCAGCCATTGCCACAGTCCAGATGTGAGGTGATGGGGGCCTGCACCAGGGTGGGGGCAGGGGCACAAGAGAGAAGGAGGTACATTTTGGAGATGCTGTGGAGGTGAAGTCAACAGGCTGCTAATGCCATGGGCTGGTTGGGGAGCAGATGAGGCAATGCTGTTTCTGCAGTCTTTTTCACACCAACCATGGTTTACTAAATCCTTGGCCCAGGCTAAGGGCAGTGCAAGGAAAATGTAATAAAAGGGGCTGTGGTCAGTCTGGGGCAGTCCAGGTAATAATAAAAAATCATAATGACTGACATTGACATAGCACTGATTATGTGTCAGTCACTGTGCTAAACACTTTACCGATTCATCTCGTTTGATCCTTACAACTAACCTGTGAGGTAGTTGCTATTATTATCCCCATTTTTATAGATGAGGAAACTGAGGGAAACAAGGGTGAAGTGACTTGCCCTGGGTCACATAGGTAGTGAGTGTCAAGTCTTCCTGGCTCCAGGCCCAACTCTCTATCCGCTAAGCCATCCTACCACTGAAGGCAGGAACACTTTTGGGGATATAAGCTTAACTGGTGTAACCACAAGGATAAGGACAATAAGGGATAGTGCATAGCGTCAGGGCCATGAAAGGGAAAGGGGACAATGGTCTCAAGGGTCTGAAAGACGGAGATAGATGGAGAAAGAGTCTAGGAAGACAGAGACAGGCACAAGTGGACAGAGAAAGAGACTGACCCACAGACCAGACTGAGACTGAGATTATCTTGAACCATCTATGTGAAAAGAGACAAAGAGAAACACATAGACTAGTCAGTCATAAATTGGGAGCAAGAGACATAGTTTTTGTTTTTGTGGGGCAATGGGGGTTAAGTGACTTGCCCAGGGTCACACAGCTAGTAAGTGTCAAGTGTCTGAGGCTGGATTTGAACTCAGGTCCTCCTGAATCCAAGGCCAGTGCTTTATCCACTGCACCACCTAGCTGCCCCAGACATAGATTTTACAGGAATATATAAAGACAGTCATATAGATAAAGGGAGAGACAGACCTAAAAAAATCACAAAAAAGACAGACCAAGCCAGAGGCATAGAGGGACACTTGAAGAAGGACACAGTAGAATTCAGGACAATGAAATTAGATTAATTAAGAGATTATGCAAATAGAGAGTCACAGGGAGTGAGACAGGTCTGGAGCAATGCAGATATATTACTGTAATTGTGTTGTAACAGAGTTGCTCATCTGATGGGAGTTCCATGGCCTCATCAGTTTCAGCAGGGGTCTTTTGCAGATAAGGGGACCCTCCTCTGTTCATAGTAGTCCTGTTCCTGCTCCTCCCAGGTGCTTTTGTCCTGTGCCTTTGATTCACTTCCCCCTCCCCCCCCCCCAGGTCACACACCTTCCTGGCATCACCTCTTCCCTTTGTCAGGCTTTGAACTGGCACGTTCATTTCTCTTGTCATCATCCTGGTTTTCACATATGCTCATGACACTGTGTTTGCCTGTTGACATTGTTCAGTCATGTACAACTCTTCATGACCCCATTTGGGTTTTCTTGGCAAAGACACTGGAAGGGGCAAACAGGGTGAAGTGACTTGCCCAGGGTCACCCAGCTCATCAGATTCTGGGGCCAGATTTGAACTCCAGGCCTGGTGCTCCATGTATGTGAGTATTATGGTATGTATGTATCTGTCCATCTATCAATCTGTCCATCATCTGTCCATCTGTCTATGGGGCAGAGGTATGGCAAAGGCATGGAGGCTGGGAGTGGATTGTCGTTGTTTGTTCTTCGACCGTGACATCAGAGTGAAGCCAAGACTTGCAGTGAATTGGGGGGCTGTGCAATTGGGGCGAAGTGACTTGCCCGTGGTCACACAGCTAGTGAGCGTCTGAGGTGAGATTTGAACTCAGGGCCTTCCGACTTCGGGCCAGCACTCCATGCACTGAGCCACCCACCGCCCTCTGGGGATGCAGTGTCCCTGGATCGCAGTTAGACCTGGCGGGCGGGAGGGGGGGGAAGGGGGCCAGGGCGTGAATGGCTCCGAGTGCCCGGGGAGGGTTTCCCCTTCAATCCTGGGGCCCTAGGGATCCATCCCGAGGGTGACGCCGCGGGAGGGTCACAGCAACGCGCACCCCCACCCCGCCCCGCAGCAGCGGCACGTGGACAGCCACAGGCCGGGCTTGTGTGTGATTGGCCCGCAGGCGGAGGACTGCGAGAGGGGGGGAGAGATTAGTCCAGGATAAAGTCCGGCCTATGATTGGAGAATTAGGGGGCGGGGACGCGAGGGGTGGGGCCAGGGGTTAGGGGGCGGGAAAGGAAGGGAAGTCGGCGCGTGATTGGAAAGTTGGGCTTGTGATTGGGAGGCAAGGAGGGGGGCGGTCCGAGAGAGGGACGAGCCTGTGTACGGACGGTTGGGGCGGGACCGAGGCGGAGACTGGGCGGGGCTGAAGAAGGAGCTTGCCATTTACGACTCTGATTGGCTGAGAGGTCGCGCCGCGCCCCGCCCCCTGCTGCTGCGCCTGCTCCTGCTCGGAATGTGGTCAGGAGGAGGCTCCCCCTCCTCTTCTGCACCTGGAGCCTCGCCCCGCCGCGTGCGGTGGAGTGGGATGAGGATGCAGGAGAGGGGGCTGAGCGCGGGGCGCCGGCGGGGGTGACTCGGCGCATGCGCGGGGTGGGACGGCCCGCCTCTGCGGGAGGGCCTTGAGGCCTGTCGGGGCGCGCACGCGCGTGGGTGTGTCCTAGGGTGGGTGGGTGTGTCGGGGGGGGCGTCCTGGGCTGCGTGATCAGCGCCCCTCCTCCGGCGGACGCTGTCTTCTCTAAGGTTCGGGCGCTCTCCTCTCGCCTTCGGAACGTCCTCTGACCCCGACAGGCAGGGCGCGTCACCTACCTGGTCACGTGGTGTGTTGGTTTTCCCTTCTCGGCCCCGCCTCCGCCCCGCCCCTTTCGTAAAGACGCGCGTTTTTCCTTGCTCCGAGGCTCTTAGCCCCCTACCCTTCCCCGCGGGGTGACATCTGCTGCCCCCCATGGGAACTCGCCCCCTTCTCTGACCATGACCCCGAGGATGACCCCAGCGCCCCGGTCCTCTTCCCTTCATCCTGGGGGACGCCTGCCTAGCACACAGTAGGCACCTAATACATGTGGATTGCTCCCCTGCCCTTCCCTCCCACCCCCAGGTTCTCCCGAGCCTGCCCAGTTATTGACACGTTGGGGACCCCCCCCACACACCCCTGAGAGCGGGGGGGGGGACCCGAGGGGAGGCCCCGATTCTGACTCTTTCCCACTCCAGCGCATGCTGGGGGGGGGGGCCCAGGAGGCCCCGCACAGTGGCCGCTGCTCCCTTGGTCCCCCGCCCCCGCTCCCGGTGGATGGGGACGGGCTTTCCCAGGCGTCCTTTTGAGACCTTTGCCACCCGCCTTGTGCCCCTGACATTTAGAGCCCCCCTGCCCTTCCCCCCCTCCCCCAGGGCTGACCTGCTACCCTCCCACTCTTCCAATTCCCTCCACTTCCTACCCTGCCGATGCTCTGGGTCCCCCGGGGACGTGGGGAGGGGGGGGGTCCCTGGTCAATCAGGAATGTGCTCCGCGGTTCAGCACCCAGTGACGTTCAGGGATGTGGCCGTGCAACTCTCCCTGGATGAGTGGCGACGCCCGAGCCCGGCCCAGAAGGGCTTGTAACCAACGTGATGCTGGAGAACTACGCGGACCCGGTCTCTGTGGGTGAGGACGGCCAGGGACTCACTGTCTGCCCCCGGGCATCTCTGCCCCCTGAGGGGCTGCCTGAGGCTTGGCCGATGGCCAGCAGCGGTGACCAATGTAGACAATAGGGGCAGGGGCTAAACCCCATTGGTGCCTCTGGGTTGGCTCTTTCTGCCCTTCTGTCCTGGGAGCCTTCCTGTACCTCCCTTAGCTTGGTATTGATGGCTATGGTTTCCTTGCACTCTTCTCTTAGGTCCAAGACCCCCGGAAAAGGCCAAGATCACCCCAAGCTGGCAGGCCTCAGGGCTCTGGTTTTCTTTCTGAGCTCAAAGCAGAGGCGATCCCCCCTTGAACTGGGACAAAACATGGAAGGGAATGGCCTTCAGAGGCCCTTTGTCCCATCATTTCTCTGTCCCTTTCCTTGAAGAAGGCGGGAGAGGCTGGGCTTGAACTCTGAGCTGACTTTGCCTCCTAGCACTTTCTCTTCTCTCTCCCCACGATCAGGGCTTCCAGTGTCCAAGCCTAAGTGGTCTCCCGGTTGGAGAGAGGAGAACCACCGTGGAAGTCCAAGGCTGGAGTCCCCAGAGGCCCTTGCCCAGGTGAGTGAGTGACAAGTGGGCCGATGGGGGTCACTAGGCAGCTGAGCAGCTGGTCACTCAGCCCCAAGGAGTTCGGGCAAGACCTTGGCCTCTGTGGCCTTCACTTCCTGTCTCATCTTTGACTTGAGGAAAACACGTTCCAGGTATCTGCTTATCCCCACATATTGGCAGTATCAGAGAAGGAAGTCCATCTTCTCCTTTTCTTGTTTGGGGAGAAGTTTGTAATAGTCATTCTGCAAATGACATTGATTTGTCATCTCTCCCTCTTTTTCATTGTTTATCCATGGGACATAGAGTTAAAGGAAATTTTCAAAAGAACAAAGAACAAAAACATTGCAAATAATCTCTCAATCTAATGCGTTACCTCACTAATAATATTTGAGAGAGTTGCAAATTCTTGTTTGTTGCTCAGTCATTTTAGTTGTATCCAACTCTATGACCCCATTTGGGTTTTTTTTTTTAGGGCACTGGGGGTTAAGTGACTTGCCCATGCTCACACAGCTAGTAAATGTCAAGTGTCTGTGGTCGGATTTGAACTCAGATCCTCCTGAATCCAGGGCCAGTGCTCACTCTATCCACTGCGCCACCTAGCTGCCCCCTGGGGTTTTCTTGGCAAAGATACCGGAGCATTTGGCCATTTCCTTCTCCAGCTCATTGGACAGATGAGGAAACTGAGGCAAACCGGATTAAGTGATGTGCCCAGTGTCACACCGATAGTGTCTGAGGCCGGATTTGAGCTCAGGTCTTCCTGACTCCAGGCTGAAGCTCTGTGTACTATAGCGCCATGTGGCTGCCCCAGGTGCAGATTAGAGTCATTTTAAAACCCATTCCTACAAATTGGCAAAAATAATGAAAAGCAATGATTGGCGCACTCAGCCACCTTTCTTTTGGATTCCCTGGATAACATCTAATTCCTCCCTCTTGTTAATTATCATCATTTCATCTACATCAAGTAGACCTCCTCTCCCTTCTTCCATCCTCCTTTTTTTCCTGATGTAATTTGATTTTTTTTTTTAAGTGAGGCAATTGGGGTTACGTGACTTGCCCAGGGTCACACAGCTAGTAAGTGTTAAGTGTCTGAGGCCAGATTTGAACTCAGGTCCTCCTGACTCCAGGGCCGGTGCTCTATCCACTGTGCCACCTAGCTGCCCCTAGAATTTTTTTTTCAACGAAGAGAAATGTGTTTTCTCTTCCTTGCTCATCAGGCCTTCTTTGGTGGAAGAAAATTATGAAACCTGCTGACTCTGCTACAGATTTATGTTAGGTGACCTCACCTGGGCAGTCCTTCTGACCCTCCCCAGTGACTCTGTCTCCCAGTCTGGACAGTGATCCTCCCCTTCTCCAGCCTCCATGGCTCCCTACCCCTCACCTTCTCAGGGGAGAACCCAGTCCCATGTTTTACTGCAAAAATGGAGGGCATTAGGCGACAGCTCCTTTTCTTCCCCTCCCCCACCTATCTCACATGGAAGTAGCCCTCGTCCTTTCCCAGACAGACCCCTCCACCTCCACAAGTGACCCCGTTCCATTCTGTGTCTTCAAGTAGATGGCCCCTTCCATTATCCCCCCCCCCCCCTTCAGCCAGCTGGCTGCTACGCTACTGCTTATAAACATGCCCATAGCCCTCCTCCATCCTCAAAAAAACCAAAACAAAACCCTGACTGGTTCCATCCATTCCTGCTAGCTATTGTCTCATCACTCTCCCCTCCCCAGGCTGCTCTCCGAATCACCCCCCCCTCCCCACCTCCTCAGTCTACTCTCCCTATCACTGTAGAGAGCACCACCCTTCTCCCAACCCCTTGTGCTCCTCACTGTCTCACCTCCTCACAGCCAGCATGGTGCCAAGTCTATCAAGGACATTACTGGCTGCTCTGCTTTGGGTGTCTGCAGAGCTGAAGCCCCCCTCCAGTCGCTAGGTCCTGCTGCATCACTCTGCTTTATTCCTTCGGGTCCATTTCCCAAGTGCCTGATCTGGTGCCTCTCTGTCCAGGTGGTCTCCATTGTGCTCTTAGGACAGGATCATGTGCCTTCTTCCCTCCTGTGCCCTTCAGCCAAGAATGGTCCAGTGGGTTTTCCCCATTTGTTTGCTCAGTTTCCTCATGTGAACTGACCTTTCTAATTTGCCCCGCTCCCCCCCTGCCTCCTCTCCCCTCTCCTGTCTCCTCTGCATAAGCCATGCCCATCCATTCTTGCCAGGTCGTCAGTGTTATCTGCCCTCTGCTTCCCCTGGTTTGTGACCTAAACTTTGAGCACTGTGTCTACACGTGCGACTGCCTCCTCTAAGGGATGTTGTCCCCTGTGAACTCGTGGGTGTCTGAGCTGCTGGTCTGCCTTCCTCATGGCCTCGCGTGTCATCTGGCTTGGGCCTGGAGGGAGACGTCATCTCCCCGTCTTTTTCATCCTGTTTAGAACAGCGTGCAAAGGCACCCTCTGCAGACTTGATTCAGCATCTGGCCAACACGCGGTCATCCCTGTATTTTAAGCCTTGGTGTAGAAACCCAGACTCCATTCTCTTTGTAGCCAGGCAGCCCAACCTCTTCTTGTCTTGTTTGTCTCTGGGCCTCAGTGGTCTTCGCCCTGGCTCTTTAAGTGCCTTGTGGCTGCATCAGCTGTGCTGAAGTGCTTTGGGATCTCTCTCCTTGTGTCTGCATCGCTTCATTTGTCTTGCCATAGGTCTGTGAATGCTTCTTTTTCTCTTCCTTTTCCTTCCTCTTAGGGAACAATATTATTTCATTAACTTTATGTTTTGTGCTTTGTTCAATTATTCAATTTTTAAAAAAAAATTTAAAAAAATTTTTAAAAAATTTTTTAGTGAGGCAATTGGGGTTAAGTGACTTGCCTAGGGTCACACAGCTAGTAAGTGTTAAGTGTCTGAGGCCGGATTTGAACTCAGGTCCTCCTGACTCCAGGGTCAGTGCTCTATCCACTGTGCCACCTAGCCGCCCCAATTATTCGATTTTTAAAAAATAGAATACATTTTTCTCCAATCTCAAATTCCTCAAACTTATTTAAAAAAAAAACACCAAACCAAATTAGGTTCCCACATCAGTCATGTCCACAAAGTGAGTCTTTTCTGCATCTAGAGTTCATCAGCTCTGTCAGCTTTTTAAGAGAAAAAAATGATTCTGCTCGAGATGGTGTTGTGTGTGGTTTTTTTTTTTTTAGTGAGGCAATTGGGGTTAAGTGACTTGCCCAGGGTCACACAGCTAGTGTTAAGTGTCTGAGGTCGGATTTGAACTCAGATCCTCCTGACTCCAGGGCCGGTGCTCTATCCACTGCGCCACCTAGCTGCCCCTAGAGATGGTGTTTTTAAGTATAGGTTACAAATAAATTTCCCATCTGATAGTTTTCTGAGCTCATTCCTTTGTTTCTACCTTCATATCTATCTTCAGATAATGCGTTCTATTAGAAATGTATGTATTTGGGGGCAGCTAAGTGGTGCAGTGGATAAAGCACCGGCCCTGGATTCAGGAGGACCTGAGTTCCAATCCGGCCTCAGACACTTGACATTTACTAGCTGCGTGACCCTGGGCAAGTCACTTAACCCCCATTGCTCCCCCCCCAAAAGAAATGTATGTATTTTTATTCTTACCTTGAAAGACCTGAACTAAAATGGACATTTCCATATACACAGCCAAATACAAAGAGGACTGTACATGATGCACAGCTTACTTTTTAAATGACTTATATTACATCTGTGGCTGTCACACCTGTCCTAGTTGTCTGACAATATTGTTTGTTTCAGATTCCCAGAGTTGGGTGGCTAGATGTGAAATCAAGGATTCAGTTCCAACTGAGGGCATTTGCTTAGGAACGTTGGCCCAAGAAAGATTGCCAATGGATAGTAACTGGTATCTCAGGATGGGAGAATCTGAGGGACGGAAAGTTAGGTCAGAGAGACAGCAGGGCCCCAAGGAGGGACAGACCCAACAAGGGACAATCACTCCAAAAAACCCCTTTAATACGGGGAGTGTACCCAAACGTAATATATTTGTTAGGCATTTGAACCTGAGGCCAATCCTTTTTCCACAATGGAGAGGTAATGTGGAAGAAGGATTCCATAAGTATGATACGTTGGGAAAGAAAGCCTTTGGCAAAAAATCAAATCTTAAAGTACAGCAGGAAATTGATATTGGAGAAAATCTCTTTGAATGTGACGTATGTTGGAAAACCTTTAGTAAACATTAGAGAACTCACACTGGAGTGAAATTGTTTGACTCTACTCACTGTGACAAAAGCTTCAGTGATGATGGAACATGTATTGGACATCAGAAACCTCATTCTCAGAGGAAACCCTTTGAATGTGATGAATGTGGGAAATCCTTCACTATAGAAAAACCCCTTACTAATCACTGGAGAATCCACACTGGAGTGAAACCCTTTGAAAGTAAAGAATGTGGCAAAACCTTTCTTCAGAAGGGCTACCTTAATAGGCATTTAAGAACTCATACTGGAGTGAAACCCTTTGAATGTAATGAATGTGGCAAAGCTTTCTCTATAAGGACATCCCTTATGAGCCATGAGAGAATTCACACTGGAGTAAACCCCTTTGAATGTAATGAATGTCAAAAAGCCTTCACTTGGAGGAGAAATCTTATCAGCCATCAGAGAATCCATACTGGAGTGAAACCCTTTGAATGTAATGAATGTGGGAAAGCCTTTCTTCAAAAGGCACACCTTACTAGCCATCAGAGATCTCATACTGGAATGAAACCCTTTGAATGGAGTGAATGTGGGAAAACCTTCTGTGAGAAGACATACCTTAATATCTATGAGAGAACTCATACTGGAATGAAACTCTTTGAATGTGATAAATGTGGGAAAGCCTTCATTCGGAAAGAATACCTTATCACCCACCAGAGAATCCATACTGCAGTGAAACCCTTTGAATGTAATGAATATGGCAAAGCCTTCAGGGAGAGAGGCAACCTTAATAGCCATAAGAGAACTCACACAAAAGTGAACCATTTCAATATGATGAATGTGGCAAGGCTTTCAGTGAAAGGGACAGCCTTAACCATCAGAGAACTCACACCAGATAAATCTCTTTGAATGTTAGGAATGTAGGAAAACATTCATTAGGATGAGAAGCCTCATCAGCCATCAGAAATTCATACTGGAAGGAAACCTTTTGGATATTATAAGTGTGGAAAAGCCATTGATCAGTGTGAAACTCTTAGTAACCATCAGCAAATTCACACTGAAATAAAAACTTTAGTATATAATAAATATGAAAAAACTTAATCATGGGGATGGGCAAGGACTCTTAATAATCTTCAAAAGACTCATCCTAGAGTGAATGAAATGATAGTGTGAAAAAGTTTTAAATAGATAATTCGTAATGTAGAGAAAATTTTTAAAAATAAATATACAATTATATATAACATAGTAACATAGTATATATAACAATAATTTGAAAGCCTGATCTTCCATTATTTGTTGTTTGGTTCTCTTTCCTTCCTTTTCAGCTTTTGAATTCTTCTGAGTATGTTTTTGACTGATGATGTTGTTGCTATTTTCATAGAGTGGGCATTCCTACTCTCGTTTCATTATTCTGCATCCTTTCAGGTAAACAACAGCAGATAGGAGGAACAGGAAATTCCAACATGAGACAAATTTGACCAGAGTTATCCCTGAGACTTGGCTGGATGAAACCCATGGCAGGCACTTGGTTCTGGATGTGAATAACTTAAGAGAAGCAGAGTGAGTGAAAAAAAAGGCTGTGGCAGAATTGGTCACTTGAGCATACTCAGGTGAGAGAACTCGGGAAGCTGCATAGGGAAGCATGAGGGAGAGTGTTTAGGTGAAGGTCATGGGAAAGGTGAACTGTGAACAGTTTTGAAAGAGATGAGTAGTTTGGGAGAACAAATATCCATCCTGATAGGGAGAGTGAATGAATGAATAGAAAGATCTCAAGATTTATCAAGTGCTTACTGTGTGTCAAGCCCTGTAGTAAGTGCTTGGGAACAAAGTAAAAAGGAAATTCAGAGTGTGGAGCTGGTGGGGGGAACATTAATGACTGCTTGTCTAAATACAGTGTTTAGTGTCTGGGTAGAGGGCAAAACCTTTCTTGGAACTAATAAGCATAGTCCAGCAAAAATCCATGTGTTGGTCTTCTCTGAACATCTAGGTCTCTTTATTCACTTCTCTTTCTGATGAAGTATATGTTTTACCATCTAAAAACATTATTCCAAGAAAAGGACCATAGGTTTTCCCTGATTACAAAAGAAGTCTATGACCCCCAAAATCTAACCCCTAAATTAGGGGGTAAAGTAAACTGATGGGATGGTTTGGTGTGTAGTGCAAATTGGTAAAGCAGGGGATTAGTAAAAATGTAAAGGGGAAATAGGTGTGGCTCTAGCTCTCTCCAGACTGAGGAAAGGAAGTTCAGTGGTACTGTCAAGTTTTTAAGAAGTGATCATTGGCTGGAAAAGTTTTCTTCAGATGCTTAAGGTTGAGTGGTCAATCTCCACAAGTTTTTCAAAAATATAAACCTGAAGATGCTAAGCAGTATTGGGAGTTGGAGAAAATTTGCCTAAGCAAGTGTGTGATTTGTTTGTGTCTGCTTCAGCCAAAGAACTTGTCTCTGTTCCATTGGTACCTTGTATTCATTTGAAATCTGCCTTTTCATATTTTTGACCATTTATCAATTGAAGATTTTCAGCACTACATTTCAAGAAATAAATGAAAATTTCTCAGATCTGCTAAAAGCAGAGTATAAAATAAGGATTAGAGGAATTGATCCCTTCCTGAAAGGATCCCTAAAAGTCAAAGTCCCTGGAATGTTAAAGCCCAAATTCAAAGTTCCCACTTCATAGAAAAATACTTCAATTGTCTGCCTGGAGCAATTCACATACTAAGGAAAAACACTCAGGATGACATAAGACTTGGCAGCTTCTACTTGTAACCACAGGGGATCTTGGAACACAGAATTCCAGAGAGCTTTACAGCTAAGACAGCTTGCCCTGCAAAGCTGAGTAGAATCCCACAAGAGAAAAGATGAAGCTTTAATATGATAGGGGACTTCCATACATTCCTGGTAAAGACAGTAGAGCTTAGTAGAAACTTTGAAATATGAACATGGAAAAAAGAGAAAGATTATTACAAATGAGCAGTTGAAAGGGACTTGATAAGGAGGAAGTAGCTTAACAGAGAAGCAAAAGGGAAAGGACCAAGCATTTAGTACATACCCACTGTGTGCCAGGCACTTTACATATATACATATATAAAAAAATCTCATTTGATCCATCCAACAACCCTTTGAGATGAATATTATTTTACAACTGAACCTCACCCCCACCCCGAACAAAACTTGAGGCAGACAGTTTAAATGACTTGCCTAGGTCACACAGCTAGCAAAGTTTCTGACTCTGGATTTGAGTGCAGGTCTTCCCTCCAGGTCCAGTGCTGTAATCCACTATACTATTTAGCTGTCTCTAATAGGTTATTAGGGTCATGCCAATATCCTCTCAGAACCCTAAGGTCCTTAGGGGTCATGGTGTCAAATTAGGCAGAAGGCCAGGAGTGACTTTATGTTTTGATGATCTTTGATGTGGGAAATGTACATCAGTGGAACCTCACTTTCATCTGAAGCAGTCAAAATAAATTTGAATTTACATACAAATGTTAAAAACAAAACCAAGTACTCCCTAAAACCCCCACCATTATAAAATTAGAAACAAAACAGAAAAATCCTGAAAATCAAAGAGTAATAAAATTCAGAATAAAAATCGAATGTAAAAACTAGCATCTTTTAAAATAAAGCAATAAAATTGACAAACTTAGCTAATGTGATATTTTTAAAAGAGAAAATGAAATTAGTAGTATTAAAAGTGAAAACATAGCACTCAGAAGAAATTAAGAAAGGATATTATTAGGAAGTATTTTTGTACCAGTGTATGCCAATAATACCAATACATTCAAAGTCCTTATTTAATTATTCCATAGTGATTAGATTCCAGACTTGATTTACAATTTTCTCATTATAACCTTTAAAAATATGAGATAGTCAATTTCAAATGAGGATAATAGGCCACAATACCTGTAGGCATCATTCCCTTAGCCATTTCTTTGCTTTTAAGAGGTTCTTTCATTACATTTAGTTAGTCATTCAATAAGCATTTACTGAGGACCTACTATGTGCCAGGCATTGTGCTAAATGCTGCAGATACACAGAAGGGCAAAAGATAATCCCTGCTCCAGAAGAGCTCACAATGGAATGGGGGAGACAACATGCAAACATCTAGGTACATACAAGTTATAGTGATGTCATTTTGGTCCTCTTTGAGAACAAAGGACAACTAACCCACAAGTTATAGACAGGATAAACAGGAAATAATGTGGAGGAGGCCCTCCATTAAAGACTGCACAGACAGGGTTGTAGAAGGCAGAGTTCTGGTTAGCACTTGAAGGAAGCCAGAAGGAGTTGAGGAAGGAGAGCATTCCATAGGTGGGGGTACCAGACAAAATATCTGGGGTATCTTGTTGAGGGAGCAGCATGACCAGTGTTGCTTGTTCAGAGATTCTGTGTGGGGATACATGGTATAAGAAGACTGGGGGGGGCCTACATTAAAGCAGAGCTTTGGACACCAGCCAGGATTTTATATATTTCATCGTAGAGGTGGCAGGGAGCCACTGGAGTTATTGAGTCAGGGGGTGACATAGTCAGATCTGCAGTGTAGGAAAATGATTTTGGTGACTGAGTTGCAGATGGACTAGAGTGGGGAGAGGAAAACCTCCCCAAAAGCTATTGCAATAAGCTATGTATGAGGCAAGGAGAGCCTGCACGGGGTGGGGGTGGGGGTGCTGTTAAGGGAGAGAAAAAGGGCATATTCAAGAGATGTCACAAAAGCGAAACTGACAGGCTTTGGTACCATATTGGATTTGGGGGCTGAGAGATGGTGAGGAATTGAGGATGACACCTATGTTTGTGAGCCTGGGAAACTGGAAGGATTATACTACTCTAGGCAGCTAGAGGGAAGTTTGGAAGTGGGGAAGGTTTAGGGGGAAAGATAATGAGTTCTGTTTTGAATAGCTTGAGTTTAATATGTCTACTGGACATCCAGTTTGAGATGTCTAAAGGCAACTCTGAATCAGAAATGAGATACAAGAGGTCAGCAGAGAGGTTATGCCAGAGAGGCAGATTTTATTGTCATCAGGATTAAGATGATAATTGAATTGACATGAACTGATAAAATGGCTAAATGAAGTAGTATAGAGAGAGAAGAGAAGTTGGCTTAGAAATGAGCTCTGTAGGATTGCTGTGGTTAGTGGACATGACCCATATGTGGCAAAGGAGACTTAGAAGGAGAAAACTTATGTAGGAAGAAAACCAGAAAGAATATTGTCTTGAAAAATTAGAGAGAAGAGAGTATCAAGGAGAAAGGTGTAATCAATTGTGTTGAAAACTGCAGAGAGATCAAGAAAAATGAGGTTTGTGAAAAGGACATTGAATTTGGCAATTAAGAGATCATTGGTAACTTTGGAGAGAGCAGCTTTGGGAAAATGAGGGAGTTGGAAGCCAAATTTTAAAGAATAAAGAAGGGAGTGAGAGGAGAGAGAAGTTGGAGACACCCATCATGGGTAATCTTTTCAAGGAGTTTAACCACAAAGGGCAGAAGATATATAGGATGGTAGTGTGATGTTTAAAATCTATATTGTGGTCGCCTTAAATTAGAAGCTTCAGCACCAGTCTTTGGGCATTAAACATTTATTAAAGCATCCAGTTAGCATCAGAAAGTTAAGAAAAAGCCTATCTAGCCTAGAGTTCCCGCCTGGTTGGGTTTTTCCTGAAGTCCTCCTCCATGAGCCTGCTTTAATCAGGAACTCTCCAGCAAGCTGATTGTGGAAGCTTTTTATAGGTCTGGAACAGAGGCGGTCCTTACACACTGCTTCAAGCTGATTGGTTGGCGTTATCCAAATCCATTGGTTTTGAAGGTGTCCTCAAATTGAGTTCACAGTCTAGCTTCTGAGAACAATACCTTCTTAAGGGATAGCCAGGTGTGATTACAATCCAGTTAACTTGAAGTAGGTTAATCAGCAGTTAATCACTCTCACTTGATTTAATCAGTCTAGATTAATCTCCAGGTGGGTCTTTGAGTATCTGCGAAATCCCATTATTTCATCACAGTAGCAAGAATGGAAGGATCAAATGAGGATCTTTCAAGTATTGGGGAGATATGGGTATGTTTGTAGACAACAGGAAAGGGGACAGTACACCGGTAATGCTTGAAGATAAATTAGAGTGGGGATGACAGAGGGACCAATCTGTTGGAAGAAATGGGCTGAAATGGGATCTCTTGTGCAGGTAGAGGGGTTTGCCTTAGTTATGAGGAGGGATGAAGGAGAAGATAGTGGTAGAAGGCATCTGAATGATGAGATGAGTTAGAGATAGCTCCCAGGTTAAATTTTTTTTTTCCTGTAAAATATGAAGCAAGGGTCAGCTGAGATGTTGCTGAGAGGTGGAGCCATGGGAGATCTGGGCAGGGATAAAAAAGTTTGGAAACTGTAGAGAGTGGGATAGTGAGTTGGTTAAGGAGATAACAATAGAGATGCATAAGATGTCAGAGAGGAAGAGGTGGCAGGAATGGGCATCTCATGGACTTCACTTCCAGTTAGCATTTATGTAGAGTTTTAAGTTTTGCAAAGTACTTTGTGTGTTATTTACTTTAAACTTCACAGCAACCCTGTTAGATAGATGCTACTATTACCCCAATTGACAGATGAGGAAACTCAGACCGTGAGAAGTTATGTGACTTGCCTAGGATCACACAGTTAGCTTGTAAGTGTGTGAGGCTGGATTTAAACTCAGGTCTCCCTGATACCAAGTCCTGGGCTCTAGAGTGTGTAATGTGCATAATCAAATTGTAGAACATACCCATATACATGGAACACATACATATATCAATCCCAGTATAGAAATTGAGTAAACTCAAAAGGAAATGGGAGGGGACAACGACAAGAGAGGGGTAGAGAGATAGGTTTAAAGTTGAAGACAGAATGTATAAGGGAATGATCATAAGTCAAACAAACTAAAATGTTTTAGAGAGGAATGTGAAAGAAGAATCAAAAGAAAATGAAGAGGGGCAGCTAGGTGGCGCAGTGGATAGAGAACCAGCCCTGGAGTCAGGAGTACCTGAGTTCAGATCCGGCCTCAGACTAGCTGTGTGACCCTGGGCAAGTCACTTAACCCCAATTACCTCACTAAAAAAAAAAAAAAAAGAAAAAGAAAATGAAGAGTTAAATACTGGGGTTAGGGTTAGAGTAAGGGAAGAGAAAAGTGAAAATAAAGAGGAAACAGGTTGTTTCATTTATCAGATCACGTGTTGGTGAATTCTTTTGCCACCTTTTTCTTTTTAAAGGCAGGAGTGGGAGTAAAATAAGGAATAAGCACAAAAAGACCAAATGGAGGAAAATAACAC
This sequence comes from Dromiciops gliroides, assembly GCF_019393635.1. Taxonomy (NCBI): domain Eukaryota; kingdom Metazoa; phylum Chordata; class Mammalia; order Microbiotheria; family Microbiotheriidae; genus Dromiciops; species Dromiciops gliroides. The sequence continues at coordinate 666,075,699 of NC_057863.1, read as the reverse complement.
ACTTAAAAGGCATAATCATGAATGTGAATGGGATGGACTCACTCATAAAATGGAAGAGAAGGGTGGTATTGATTAGAGAACTGAATTCAACAATATGTTGCTTACAGAAATACACTTGAAACAAAAAGTCACATGTTTAAAAGGAGGGGCTAGAGCAATATCTTACATGCTTCAACTGTACTTAGAAGGAAGAAACATCAAAGTAATAATATTGAAATAGGGGAAACTAAAATATGGTGAGTTTTTGAAGATGTGATTTACTTAGAAAACCCCAAGGTGACAAAAATTAATAGAAACAATAAATCCTGTAAAATTGTGGGATAGAGGGGCAATTAGGTGGTACAGTGGATAGAGCACCAGCCCTGAAGTCAGGGGTACCTGAGTTCAAATCTGGCCGCAGGCACTTGACACTTACTAGCTGTGTGACCTTGGGCAAGTCACTTAATCCCAATTGCCTCACTCCCCCCCCCAAAAAAAATTGTGGGATAGAAAACAAATTGATTGAAATCTTCAGTTATCCAACGATACTTAGGATGCCAGGTTTTGTTTTGTTTTGTTTTGTTTTTGTCGAGGCATTTGGGATTAAGTGACTTGCCCAAGGTCACACAGCTAGTAAGTGTCAAGTGTCTGATGCAGGATTTGAACTCAAGTCCTCCTGACTCCAGGACTGGTGCTTTATTCACTGTGCCACCTACCCACCCCCTATCCAACTAAATTTAGGAGAAAGGACCCAAAAGAAAAATTCCATTCAAAATCATTACAGAAGATACAAAATATTTGGGAGTGTATCTACTCAGATGCATTCAGTAATTATATGACTCCAGCCAGTGTTATCACTTCAGAAGTAAGGTCAGATCTAAATAATTGGGGAAACATTTACTGCTTATGCATAGTTTCAACTAGTATAATAAAAATGACAATACTACATAAATTAATTTATTGATTTAGTGCTATGCTAATTATTTTATAAAACTGGAAAAATAATAATGAAATTCATACAGAGGAAAAAAGGTCAAGAAACTCAAAGGTAATAAGGAAAAAAGTGTGAAGAAACAATCTCCATAAGATATCAAACCATACTACAAAACAGTCATAATGATTTGGCACTGCTGAGACAGTTTACTGGGGTGTGGCTGCCACGGGTGAGGGAGGGTTGGGTAACAGGTGGACACTCAAAGTGGATGAGCAGCCCTGAGAAGGTCTTGGCAAGCTGCCCTATCAGAGGCGCTAATCCTTAAACTCTCAGATGCCCCAGGAAGCCTAGGCTCCCAGCCGGGCGATGGCCATGCACTCTGCTGAATACACCCTCGAGTTTCAGGTGCAGAGCCTGTTCCAGCTGGGATGAGGTGCAAACATTTAGCCCCTACCCAGTGGATGGGACCTCTCTGTTGGTTGTTTTGGGCCCTCGGGAGGGTCATTGGCTCATGATTTGGGGAAAGCACTGGCCTAGCTGGCTGAGCGTCCAGACCTAATTCCCATAGGGGCAAGGCCTATGCAAAGACAGTCAGTAAGGACTCCCTTGCTAGGAACCCCGTGTGGTTTGCCCTGATATGGACTGGGATGTCCTGAGAAGAGACAGAGAAGTGATTCAAGGCTGCCTCATTGCTGAGCTGGAGGAGGCTGGAACCTTATCAGCAAGATGCAGAAAGAACCCCTCCTGGAGGGGGGGGGGCAAAAACCTGGCCCCTCCTTTGTTGCTTGGCTGGAGCCTATCTATGGGGCTGGGCTGGGGTGGAGGCCCCCTGAGAGGAAGGGGGATTGAGGGAGTCCAGAGGCTGTCTGGAGCAGAGACACATGGAGGACGGATGCACCTCCTTCATGGAAATCCACTGAGGTCCCCTGGTTTGAACTGATATGTCATGGGTGGGATGCATGGGTATTTAGTGGGTGCTGTCCCCCCAAGAACATGCCGGGTCTATTTCACCAATCTTTGGAAACGTGATGGGGAGAGATATATGCCTGAGAGCAGCCTTGAAAACTACTTGGGGGAATTCTGGTCAAAATATTTCAGAGTCTTGCCAAAAAGACGCCTGCTTCCCCCTCCCCGCAGAGGGGGATGAAGCCTACCTAGGAGTTATGGCCAAGGCTGTTTGAGGGACCCAAAGGCGGTGTAGCAGAACAATCGTCGTGAGCTGCTTTTGTAGCCCGACACCATGGTGAAGCTAACCTATCAAGGTTTGGGCAAAGCCTGCTCTGGTCAGTCACTGCACAGACCCCCTCCCCTGACCAAAGGGCACATCGGCTAGTGGGGGGGGGGCGGGAACCTGTGAAGGGCAAACCCTTTTAGGCTCAGCATATCATTGCCTGGAGTTAGGGAAACCAGGCATGAGCAGTTCTTCCATGGGCCTCCCAAAGGGCAGGCTATCCCCCAAATTGTTACTGGTCACACACACACACACACACACACACGTGCGCTACACACTCTCTGGTAGCTCAGTGGATGCTGGAAGAGGCTGCCAGAAAACATCAAGTGTAGCATTTGCTGGCTGTGGCTTAAATGCCTGGATTTTGAGGAAAGACAATGGGCTCAGGGCTTTTGGCTCTCCTCCAGTCTTGTCAGCAGGGCAGGCTCTTGGGACACACCTGTGGCCCCAGGGGCAAGGACTGTTCTGTGGCTGAAGGTGACCAGGAAGCCATCTTGACAGAGCCAGAGGGAACCAGGCTAATCTGGGGGACCTCTGACACCTCCATCTCCTAGGCCAGTCTGTGTGTGTGTCCAGTTGAGTCCTTGAGGCCAGATGTCATCCATTGGTTGAACTTCCGGTGGGTCCCAAAATGCCTCAAGCATTTACTAGAGGCAGGGTCTCGTGCTCTTGGGAATTCAGAAGAAGACAATGACAATCCCTGCCTCCAACCCACCTGGGTAGACAACACGCAAGGCACTTGGTGGATGCATTCGATACAGCAAAGGCAGCCATACACATGCACCAGGCATGTGCATGGGCACGCATACATGCATACATACATGGAAATGAACCGTAATTAGTCGGGATGCAGAGGGAAGGCCCTAGGAGATGTCAGGGATGGGGCACAGACAGTGCAAAGACCCCTGTCTGGTGGTCAAGGAACAGCAACTAGGCCGGTGTCGCTTGATCTTGCACAGAAAAGGGAGCAGGGAGTCGGGTTTCTTAAAAATAATAATAATAAAAGCAATAGCTAACGTTTATCAATCACTTCCTATGGACCAGGTACTGCCCTAAGTGCTTTATGATTAGGGTCTCTGGGAAGGGAGGTGCTAGATTATTATTCCCACTTTACAGATGAGGAAACTGAGGGAAATTGGGATGAAGTGACTTGCTTAGGGTCACACATCCGGTGAGTGACGGAGGCCAGATTTGAACTCATACTTGCTTGACTCTAGGCCTGGAGGTTTTATCTAGCTAGGTGTCCCTTAGCTCAGAATGCCAAAGGCAAGATTGTATTTGGGAGCCCACTGGGGTGAGGGGGTGCGTAGCCTGGAATAAACGGAGAGACTTCAGGCAGTCTATGGCAGATGTCTAGGGGGAGGAGGAGGGGGCAAGAGGAAAAAAGGGGAGATGGAGAAGGGTGAGGTATCTGGGTACAAAGGCCTCTTCCAGCACGCCAGAGGCAGCCAAGGGGGCAGGAAAGCCAGTGGTCCTGGGCCTGTGATTGGAGGATTAGGGATCTGGGCCTGTGATTGGAGGATTGGGACAGGGCAACAATGGGTTAGGTCTCTGATTGGAGGATTAGGGAGTTATGTCTGGGATTGAGGGATTAGGGACGGGCGGCCTGTGATTGGAGGATCAGGGGGTAGGGAAAGGAGCAGGGCCTCTGATCGGGATATTAAAGGGCAGGGAAACACGGCGAAAGTGGGTCTGAGGTTCGACCTGTGACTGGAGGATTAGTGTGGAGGAGGGAGGGGAGCCTGGCCTGTGATTGGGGGATTAGGGTAGGTAGGGCTGTCACTTGGAAGGTTGAGGCGGGGTAGAGAAGGTAACTGGGCATGTGATTGGTGGTTTTGCGTGGGGCAGCGGGGAGGCTGGAACACGATTGGGCAAGGTGGAGGAGCGCCGTTAGTTCTGATTGGTCGAGAGGTCAGGCCTCACTCCCTCCCCCGAATTCACCTCCTCCGGTTCCGAAATCTGGTGGTGGTGAGCCCGTGCCAGCCTCTTGTGCGCTTCGGAGCCTCGCCCTGCCGGGGGTAGTTGGAGGGGGATGAGGGCCCCGGAGAGAGGGCTGAGCGCCGGGGTCGGGCGGCCGGTTGCGGGGGTGAGTTGGCGCATGCGCGGTGGCGGAAGCGCCTGCCTTTGCGGGAGGGTGTCGGGGCCCTCCCCGGGCGCGGGCATCCCTGTGTTTGTCTGGATGTGCGTGCACACACGCAGAGTCACGAGCTCGCGGGAGCTGCAGCGACCCGGAGTCCAAACCTGGGGTGCATGGACGTGGGACTCTGCGCCTGCGCTCAGGCCCGAGTTGTGGAAGCTCCAGTGTGGGAGTGGGGTGGATGGGGGGGGGGGGGGTCCCAATGAGCCTGAGCATGCGCAGTGGCTGACCAGCAAGCCCTGGAAGGCGTCTCCTGGGGCGCCCTCTGTCGGGTGTCTAGGATGGAGGTGAGACTGAGCAAGCGCAGCCTCTGACCCTTCCCCCCTTCCCCTCCCCCCTCCCCCCCCCAGTGGGATGAGCCGGCAGGGGGGCTGCTGAGAGTGGGGAAGGTCTCCGAGAGAGGCTGGAAGGAGGCCTCGGTGGGGGAGGGCGGGGAGCGAGGCGAAAGCGCCTACTGTGTGCTGGGCACTGTGCTCGGTGCTGGGGAGTAGCGGACGTGGGGGGGGCCGATCTGAGGAGGTGTGAGTTACAGCGGTGACGTCATTCGGCGGAGTCTGGAGCTGGGATGAGGGAGGGGCACGGAGGGGAGTGGGCGGGGCGGGGGTGGAGGCCCCTGGGAGATGGGGTGGGTCTTGTGGGGGTGTCTGCATCAGAGTGCCCCCCCCAGGTGGTTCTTTGTGACTCCTTTCGTCTCCCGCTCTCCAGAGCCGGCTTCTCCTCCTTGTCCCCCTCTTCCGCCGGACACTGCTTTCTCCGGATTTGGGGGACGCTGCTCTCCTTGGCCTCTCCTCAGCTCCTTGGCTGGACCTCAGCCCAGGCTCCCCGCGAGTGCTGATGGCTCGTGGATTCCGCTCTGGTCCCCACTTACCCAGGCAGCTCCCCGGGCCTTGGATCCCTCTGCCCCCTCCCAGGGTCATTGTGAAGCTCACACCCGAGGAGTTGCCCGGTGCCGCGTGGATGGGGTGGTTCCCATCCCAGCTGGACACGCTCCTCCCCACGCTGGCCGCGGACTCCCTGGTCTTCACCTCCGTGGGAGGTCTCTGCGTTCATCAGCGCTCTGAAGCCTTTCAGAGTTGTCTGTCTTTATAATGATGCCGTCCTTGTACAAGTTGTGCTGCCTTCGGTGGGTCAGTGGCTAGCTGGGTCCCCGTGGCCAGGCATGGTGCCAGCCGCTTAAAAATGTCCTCATTTGTGGGGCAGCTAGGTGGCACAGCAAATAAAGTACCAGCCCTGGAGTCAGGAGGACCTGAGTTCCAATCCCGCCTCAGATACTTGACACTTAGTAGCTGTATGACCCTGAGAAAGTCACTTAACCCTCATTGCCCGGCAAAAAACCAAAACCAAAACCAACCAAACAAAAAAGTAATGTCCTCATTTGTTTCTCAAAGAAGTCTGGGAGGTGGGTGCTGGCCTTACTTCCTTTTTATACTTGAGGAAACTGAAGCAAAGGCAGGGTCGTCACATAGCTAGTAAGTGTCTGAGACTGGATTTGAACTCATGCCAGCGCTCTGTGTGCTGTGGTGCCCCCCACCATCTGAACTGCAGCAAAGGAGACTGAGGAGAAGAGATGGGGGGTGGGGGAGAGAGCGTGGGCACCCGATGACCTGGAGGGCAGAGAGAATCAAGAAGAGGCCGGTGCTGTGGAAAGGTCGAGAAAAATAGAGAGAGGCCGTTGGATTGGGCAGTCGGGAGATCGTTGGTCACTTTGGGGGGGATGGCGAGGCCAGATCCTGCATTTAAAGAGTTAAGAAGAGAGCTAGAGGGGGGGGGCAGAGGCCTGGGGGAAGGCGGCCTTGGCCAGGAGGCTGGCCCCAAAGGCTGCAGACTTGGTGGGGATGGATGGCTGAGGGAGAGGGCCTGTGCATGGGGAGCTTCTGCCCTGCCATCTTGCTCGGTGTCAGCCATGGCCCCCCCTGACTGCCGGCACCAGCCCGGTGTCTTCGGGCCAGTGGAGGGCCTCGATTGGCCTCTTCTCCCATTCTTCCTGTGTCTTCCCAGAGGTGCCAAAGCCTCTGAAGGTCCCGGGCTCCACCTGGTGAAGGCTGTTGGTCTCCATGGCACGGAGCCTGTTCTGAGGCCCCGCTGGTTCTCTCAGTCACTCTCTGGTCCTCAGTGCCCCCTGCTCCCCCTCTGTCTTCGGCCCCACCAGCTTGGGGAGATGCGCCAATGAAGCCATCGGCACAGAGTTCTTCCACGTGGTTCCTGAGGTCTCCCCTGTCCACTTCCCAAGGGTCAGAAGCTGTGGGGAGAATCAGGCACCCAATGTTCCTCAGTTAGCCAGCACTCCTCCTGCTCTGGGCCCAGAGGCAGGACAGCCTAATTCTGCAAAGTCCTGACGAGCTGAGCTTCCCCCAGGCTGCTTCTCGGACCCCCCCATCCCACCATCTGAGTCGTCTTCAGTGACTACACAGTTCTGCCCTTCCCCGCGGGCCCAGGCTCCTTCTGCTCAGCCGTGTGGCCAAGCATGTCCTTACCCCCAAAGCACCATCTCCACTTCCTTCTTGTCCCCCCAAGTCCTTCTCTTTTCTGCTCCTTGTCCCCCAAGCTTCTCTGACAGATTTCAGCAGTAAAGAATGAGCACGGGGTCTCCAAATCTCAGGCATGTGACAACCCCTCTCACCCCACCCCATGCCCTGCGTCCCCCCGGGGATGTGGGGAGGGAAAGTCCCTGGTCAATCAGGAATGTGCTCTGTGTTTCAGCACCCAGTGACGTTCAAGGATGTGGCCGTGGACTTCTCCCTGGACGAGTGGCGACGCCTGAGCCCAGCCCAGAGGGACCTGTACCGGGACGTGATGCTGGAGAACTACGTGAACCTGGTCTCTGTGGGTGAGAACGCTCTGGCCGTCTGCCACGCCCCCCCCCCATCTCTGCCTCCTGAGGGGCTGCCTGAGGTTTGGCTCAATAGCCGGTGTGGTTTTTAAAAATTAAGCCAAAGCTGTTTTCTAAATTAATTGCTATTGCACCAGTTTTGGCGGCAAGCATCTATTAATCAATGTAATATATATGTTTTTATATGTGTGTACACACACACACACACACACACGTAAAGAATTGCTCACGTGGTAGAGGAAGCGGGGAGACAACTTTAGCCCCAAAGCCCCAAGCTGTCTTCCAGACACCCAGCAGGGGGACTCAAGGAGAGTTCCCACGCCTTCCACTGTCCTAGAGGGAGCCCCAAGCCAAGGGTTTTTATCCTCGTTCCATAGAGGCTGGTCATTCTACAGTGATCAAAGCTCTCTGGTCAGCATCATTCAGTTCCATTGGTTGGCATGACTTG